>NC_140947.1:157932792-158195292 GCF_014529385.1 Adiantum capillus-veneris | reverse complement strand
CAAGCCTTGCATCCTGGCTTGGCTGCCGGGAACCATTCCTAGGTGAAGTTTCTGTGAGTGCGTGCATGGATTCAGCTTCTGTTAGATTGTTGTCAATCTTGGGACTTAATCAAACTATCAGCAACATACCACAGACAAGCCGTGCAAGCTCAACGGGGATGCTGCTTCAGCTAAAGCCAAGAACGTAACATGCTTGGTTGTACGAAGACACTAAACGGTTGAATCTTCAAACACAGGTTTAGAGTTTTCATGTTTGAAGGAAGATATTTTGAAATTGTGCTGCCTTCAGTAGCTCAAGAGAACAACACAGGGCTCCTTGTCTCCATGCAAAGAAGATCGGAGACGGTACTCTCATAGTCAGGTAATCATCGATTCTTGAGAGGCTTTTTGTTCGTTTAATTTAATGTTTTCCACTAGACTATTTTCTAGTGGGAATTTGCAGCTGCAGGCATTGACATGGATTTATGGCTGTCAAAAAGGCCAGGTCTAGGGTGATTAATGCTAGAATACTTGAGGTATGTAGATGTTTCACAATACTTTTATTGTTTGCCAAGGCTGTTCTTCAACCTACACATCCTCAACTGAGGGTTTGTGGTTTATAGGGTTTAGGGAAGCTACTGCTTGCTGTATTTTCAATCTAAAGACATCTATCATTTGGGATAAAGCTTTGCTAGGTTTAGTCATGCACCTTTGTGACAAACAAGGTAAGGGAAGGTTAACCTCGTCAGGTTCAGCATGAATTAAAGCTAGCCTTCGGCCTTCGTGCATCCACATTTGACTTTCTAGATACCACAGTTACCTATCACGTTATGACTGGTGATATCTCTACTCCTTATAAAATACGGGTTGCACAAGACTTAGAAGCATGCCTGCAAGATGGGAAAGACGTTCAATATGTTTTAGGGTGTTTCTAAAATTGTCTAAGGCTTTGTAGAATCACACGAGGTTGTTGCTTGCAGAATCAAGTTATCACTTTTAATTGGCTACCTGTTTATCCTTTGTGGTACAGTCTATTGAGCCAAGCATGAGATATACAACTACACTTGATATGTGGTCCTTGGGATTCAAAGCCCTCACGATGAATGTGTGGCCTTACTGGTAAAAGACTTCTCCAAACCACCAGAGGGTGTTGTGATCAAGGAGCGGGGGAGTTTGCTGTCCACTCTCTTTTCATTTCAACTTTTTAGCCCGGCTAACCTGAGTTGATGTGCTTTGGGGGGGGAGGTCATCCCGTGTGTCTTTGTGTGTGTGTGTGTTGGGGTCTGGAGCATATAGCGCTACCAACTTCTACAAATATTATACATGGGATTGTGATTCTCCTTTTTCGACATACTGATGCAGGGCCATACAATCTTCCAAGGTCAGAAAATCTATGGTCTCTTAGTACCCTTCATGGGATCTTATTGCTCTCACAGTGCCAGTTATTTTCCCAATGCCAGATGAAATTTCAAAGCGGTGTCAAGTCGTATATTCATTGATTTCGCATACAGAAGATTTAATTGTTATTTTCAAAGACATACATCTGCCTGATGCTATTTGCAGCACTATGCTCATAAATGGTGCTGCATTAACATCTTCACAACATCTAAATATGAGCGACACAGGTGCCTACGATACCATGGCTTGCTGGTGTATCATGGGCTTCCATAATTCGCACTCAGAAACTGTGACGTGTCTGAGTTTGCCATCGCTAATTTGCTGGATGCTATTCTTGTTGTTTGGTATGCTTCTTGAAGGATACAACCTCGACTAGCGGTTGGCCCTCCACCAATGCAACTTGGTTCCCTTGTCCTAATGCAATTATTTTTGCCTAAATTAGATGTTCCAACTGATAATCAAGTTTAGCGTTTCATGACTCTCTATATGCTTTGTGTGGGTACATTCAGTGATTAAGACACGGCCTAGTTCTAAAAGGTTCTTTCAAAATCTGTCCAATTTTTCATTATGGAATTGTATAAGCCCATCATGCATTTAGCCCATCTGCCTATTATATATCTTCAAAAGTTCAGAATAGTCTGAACTCACGAATTATAAGGGGGAATAAAGCACTCATTAGATCATTAGCTGTTGGGGTATACACACCCTCCCAATAAATCTTCATGGAGCTCAACAGCTGGTCACCACTCGGACGAAAATAAAAAAGATTTGCATGTTCGCTAGATGACGCAAAATACTTTGAACTCACGAGTTACCGCATGGACCACCGCTATGAGCAGTTTAGAACAAGTAATAGGGTGATTTAACATCTATAGAGTTTAGGGATGTAGAAAATGATTACAGAAAATGATTACATATAGATGGGCTGATTCCCTCCAATGAGGCCCCTCACAAAAGGATCATCCTGATATAATCGCAAAAAACCAAATTCAGAAAAAGGAAGAAGTGAAGGAGAGAAACCATGCCAATTTTTTAAAAAAAGAGAACCTCGAAAGGCGCCAAACGCTGGGTTGGACCGTGGAACTGACGATGGTGGCTCGTGGAAGCTCTCACACTACTTTATGTGGCAGGCGTCCTCAACTTTATTCTTAAGCTAGTAAACATTCTTCGTATGGCCAACTACCCTTCTTTTAGTGGCGCATCACCTCATTTGCACATGCAATTTTTCTCTATTTATTTTCTTTTTTGGTTTCTGTGGTCCAGGATCAGCAGAGATCAAGCACATTAATTTTGGGTCTCCGTGCAAGGTGTACTCTCGCATGCAAGTGTTAGTCCAATGTTATTTACCTATTCAATCGAACAGTGTACAGTGTACAGTGTACAGTGTACTTTCCCGCACAGGTATTAATTCACTGTCATTTGCCTTTCCCGTTGAGCAGTGTGCTGTAACATAGAGGCATTAGTCCAGTGTTATGCACCTTGTCTTAAGGGTAACCTAATGCCTAACAATAGACTTATCTTGTGGGATTTTACGACTTCAGCCTGTTTATATCAATATTTTTTTATCAATACTTTTTGAGTCAGTAATAACGTTCCAAGGCAGACCATGATTGAACTCAAAATAGGTTGATGCGTTTGCAGCCACTTTTATCATAAACCTGAGGTTGTTCTTGAACGTGCAGATCCTCAAACAGAGTTATGATTTTGCTTTTCTTGGCAAACGGGGAGCTTATTGTGCTGCGTCATCTTTACCGTGTCTAGTCATCTACCTTTTTGACCAAAAAGGTAATGGAAGATTTTCACAATCTTGTTGAGCACTAGGCTGACCTCAGGCCTTCATGATTTTTCCATGACTATTGTTGATGAAATAGGCACGCATGCACACATTTGCACACACATATGCACACACATTTGGTTTTGTAAAAAGAATGGTGTCTCCAACTTTTAGGACAGGGCAATCATGGGGTGTGCAAGGCTTTGGAAGCATGGTCGCTGGCAGGATGGCAAAGGTATGCTCCCACCTGCACATGGTATTGCAGGGATTGTCTCACGTTTATGATGAACTGGAATTTCACTCTTTTGTTGTCTATAACCTATCTTGTTGTCACTTGCTTTGTCTACTTAATTGAGCGGGAGTTATACAACTGAGGTTGATCTCAATTTGATATGTTGCCCCTATCATCTCCTCTAGCATTTGATATATGCCCTTAGTGCAATCTAAATGTGTAGCCTTAGTCTTCTCCAAATCTATAAAGACAAGATGTCAAGGATCAGGGATGTTGTTGTTGAGAGCCTCGTTTGGGCACTATCCCAGCCACCCCATTATCTTACCTGCTAACCTGAGTTGATGAATGCTCTTTTTTTTTTTTTTTTTGTGTGTGTGTGTGTGTGTGTGTGTTCACGTCCACCTACAGAGAAGTGTGTTTTCGTGGGTTTAAGAAGTGTGATTTCATCACTGTTTGGAGCCTTTGCTAATGCCTACTCCTACACATGCGAGTGGCAGGGATTTCTAGTGTTTTACTACCAAAATTTTACAGGCCATTTTATCACCAAGCTTTGTCCTTGGTGGATTGACATTCAATATGTCGCACGAATTCAATGTTCACTATAAATATGAGAAGGTCAAGATGTTCCATCTGAAAAGAAGCAATTTGTCTGATTCTGGCCTCGGAGAGGAACATTGCAACAATGTTCGCACGGGCATTCCTCGGTTGTGGTCCATGAAAGCCAGATTAGGCCCCTCCTAGTGATGCCCATCCTGGCATACACTCGCCTCCAATGTCCCCTTCCAGGAGTATCAATTACGGATCTTCACTACTTGAGTTTGTTGATAGCCGTCTGATTTGTTTGAATGCAAGTCGCATTGGTACTCCTAGATTGTCTAGTTCAAGACGCTATACCAGCATGTGTAAAAGTGAACTTTTATCTTCTTCTGATTCACAACGCGAGCATGTCCTTGATTGTGTCTGTTCGATCTTAGCCTTCAGCATTAAGCCTTCTACTCTGTTACAAAAGTGATGATGTGCCGAACAAAAGCCAGCATTTGCATTATATGAACCCATGAATCAAAGAAAGATTACATAATTGGGCATGTGTTCTTGTGTTTATCGAACCATGATTGATTAGACATACTTTTATCTACTTTTATCCCTAAGTGGGGAAGTATGAATGGCCATTGACATGCTTAACAGGCATGAAGGACTATATCCTCTCACCTTATTGCAAGAGAGATATAGATGGATACAAGTGTATAGAATAGATGGAATCTACCTTACGCACACACAGTAAAACATGCATGATGACTTGCATTGAATGCTGTTTTGAAAATGCTTGAGCATTAAGTATTCTACTCAAAAAGAGCTTTCATTTGATTGCCATATTGAAGCTTTTGTTATTAGTTTCCACCGATTCTAGAATGTTCTAAAAGCTTCCAGTCAAGGGGAGTATTCCAAAAGAAGGACAAGTGTCAAGACACTTGTTACATGTAAGGACGCTTGTCAAAGACAAAAGACAATTCACTTTTTTTATTTTACAAAAGGTAAGACACTTGTGCCAAAACACTTCAAACATGTAAGGACACTTGGCAAAGATTATTTAGCTTTTTAGACAGACAAGTGTCAAGTTCTGTAACTTATTCATTAACTAGGAATATTCCATTTTTTACAATTTTTTGAAATTGGTACGATCCTTATTCAAGAGGCATGTTCATCCATATAAACATAGCCTCTTCTCTCTCGTTTTGGAGATCACCTCTTCTCTCTCTTTTGGGGAGAGAGAGATTCGTTGATGTGTGAAATCTTCTAAAGTGCGGTGCAAATTTGACGTGGAAGTAGCGTACGTTGCATGCTTCTCGGCTAAAATAGCTTTTGGGCTTAGGTCTTATTAGCAATTGCTTTTGAGGGCGCTCCAGGCTTTTTGTATCAGTTGCCTTTGGGCCTGGAGCCTTTACAGTTGAGACCTTAGGGGCACTTTGGCAGATCTGTGCACGGTTACATAGATGCAAATTGACTCCTCGGCATTTGTACTTTGTGACTTGAGAACTATCGGGGGGGGCGGAAAATTGAGGGGCCACTGTGACACGACAAATGTTTGACTTAAAGCTCTAGTGTTTTAGCCATGACTATTGTTTGGAATTTTGTCGAAGGTGGTAGAAGGTCGAAAAACCTTCTCTCAAGAAGATTAAATGAAATCATGAAATACAAGAAGCACTCTTGGAAGGGACGGAAGTTTGCGTCTTTTCCCAACTATCTCGGTCAACAAGTAAAATTGGAGGATTTGGCATAGAAGAGGTCCAAAAGGAAACACTGACGACGTTTTCACTTTGAGGACAACTCCATTCTTCTTCTACACCTTTTAGTTCTAGTTCTAGTGAGGAAGTCGAGCAAATGTAAGTTTCAGAAAAGATACTCCATCTTCTAACGACAACAACGATGACTATTACACCTTTGGAACCACTTTTGGCAAAAAGAGGAATCACTTGATTCGGGATACTTTCCTACCATTTACAGCCCTTCGGAATGTGTCTTGGAAGGGAAAAAATAGAACGATATTGTTGCGATCTGCTAAAAGTTATTCTACGATATTGTCTGAATCAAAAAACTGCTAGTATTCAGCAATTTGTGGATCATGCCCCGAACAGTTTCTCAGTGATTTTATGCCTCGGACAATAAAGAGAGAGAAGAAAGCCAGGAAGCTTGTTCAAAAAAGGAAATCCACAACCCCACACTTTTCTATTGAGTGAAACGGGAATACCTCAAGCAGGGAGGGGGGTTGAAGTGGGACATGTCTTAGCTTCAAGGTACACCTCAAAACTGAAGAGAATTTGTGATGTTCTCCTTCCCCATCCACTTTCCATCAAGAGCCAAAAAGTGCTCTTAACCAAATTATCCGGTGGACCTAGCTTACCTTTCTAATCTTTCCTTGTGGCCTGTGGCATGTTGGTAGCCCCGCTGGCCTCCCATGTCCACTAGCACCTCAATCTGAATCGTCGGAATTCTTTGATGAACCATTAGTAGATTCCCTTGCTTCGTTAGAACCCTCGAATACACTATCAGCTTATTCCCTACCTTCTTCGGAATTCTCTTATGAACTTTCATCCAATTCCCTAGTTTCTTTCTTTTCCATGGACTCTTGTCCCGTTGAGGTGGACACTAGCTTGTCCGTACGATAGGTCAATGAGCCGGCATGCATACCAAAAGCTTGCTTGGCAAGTCCCATAAGTCTTTGAATGGAGACAGCTTTTTGTTGCGTGACAATATTGTCAAATCTCTTTTGGCAAACCATAGCAAAACCTCTCAATCAGGTCCTTCGAATTTTGGGAACAAACACGCTTCTTGGATCTTCTTACGACCTCGAAAGTCGACTTTCGGTCCAAATAACCGCCGAAACCTGTCAATTTCCTCTTCTTCTGAGAATGCTAATTTGAGCTTTTCATCAACCGGTTTTTCTTTTCAAGAGCTTTGTGAAACTCTTTCTGCGATTACAATTTATTTATTGTTTTTTTGCACTTGGATTATCTTTTTGCTTCCTTACCATCTTGAGAGGAGAATCGATGGCCTCTTGCCATTTCGAGTGAATGGCCGGTTCGGTGGTGTGCTTCCAGGTATTTGATCAATGGTATGATCCTCAGGACGAGCGGGTGGTAACTCGCTTGGTAGACCCTCTGAAAAGCAATCCGCATGAGTGTGGAGAAAATCTTGGCGTTCTTTATCGAGTTCAGAGATATTTGTCCTATCCTCATCATTCAACTCTTTCAAAAAGATCGGTAAACAAACAGACTGGATTTCATTAATTTTTTAACGGTCGAAGCCGATACAATAGGGATAGACTCGCCCTTAAGTTTTACATCAAGTACAATAGTTTTGTCCTTCTCTGTTGTCACGTGACACATCCCAACTCTCTGTGTCTGTGGACAAGCTACACCACAACAGGGTTGAGTCAGTTCAGTCAAGTCTAGATTAGCAGTGATCTGGCACTTTTGTGAGTCTATTCGTAGACTGTGCACGCCCAGTCACTTAGCAATAGATGCATATCCTCCGGTTGCACACAGCATGATCATCGGAATTCCCATCAGAATCCATTAGCATCAATTAGGGGAATTTTCTAGTGCATCACGCCTATTTTCCTATTTATTGGGATTTTCACTTATTATTTTTAAGTGACTTTCCTACAAAAGTAGGTAGGGCAATATATTTTGCTAAGTTAATATATAAGAAAACCAAAGTTCACGCTTTTTGGCAGAAGAGGCAACAGGAGCTTCCCGCTCAACAAGCAACTTCTCAGCAGAACCCCCTCCCAGCAGTAGATCCTTGCCATCTCCATCCCTCCCTTGGCGATTCCTACCACAGCAGCTTCCCCCGCTTTCCTGCCCTTGCATGATCGCCCAAGCACCCCTCAGCCCAGCGTTTTTAGTGCAAAAACGCCAGCCCTTCAGCCAGCGTTTTCATCCAAAAACGCCAGCACACTTCAACATTTCTCAGCATTTTTCAGCCCATCAAAAACGCCAGCAGATCCACAGTTTTCAGCCATTGGAAAACACAGGTTTTCAGCAGCAGAACATTAGCAGATTTCCCCCATTCAGCTGCAGATGATCCCCCAAGTTTAGCCCAAGAAAACGCAGCCAAAACAGTCATTTTCAGCAACGGAAACAGTCCCCGAATTCAGCGATTAGAAGCCTGCAGATTTCAGCCATCGAGTCGTCGTCATCACCTTCGTCGTCGTCATCGGCATAGTCCCATTGCATCAGTCCATTGCATCCGCATTGTACACCTTTGTGCAATCAAGTTAGACCACTCTCGCCGACGAGAGTGAGGCCTTCGGAGGAGGGTTTTACAACCTCTCGGTGTCGTATCTCCTCTCTCCTTCTCTCAGTCTCATTCACTTGCACGCACAATATCCACTCACTTTGTTCGTGACCACAGCACTCTACAAGACGGAAGGCTCTCTCTTTCCCTAAGAACTAAAAGGAACCTTGAGAAAATACAACATTCATTCCGTTGCACCTAACATTGGTATCAGAGCTTTGGAAGTGTTCTGCATTACTCAAGGAAAGAACCACAAGAATTTTTATGCTTGTTGCGATCGCACGAACCCAAGTTTACTTAGGCGTGGCGATTCCTAATCGTGTTTTGTTGAAGAGTGACCGGAATCCCAAGAAAGAAGGGCTTGTCCAGTCTCCCCTTGTGTCTCTTTTCACTCATTGAGAGCGGACCGTGCACTTAGCGGCCAGCCAATCGACGTGAGGTGGGAAAAAGCAACCTTGGTGTGAGCGCAAGGCCGCCAAGGGGTGCGCCCGCAAAAAAGGGTAGAACTCGGGTGAAGAGAAGATCCTTCTCCAACGCGATTTGCAAGCGAAAGAAACCCTCAAGAACCTCAAGACCTCAAGACCCAAGTTCCTCGTGAACTTAATAACCAAAGATCCTAGTGCATGGTCGTCACTCGAAGCGGCATGGATACTTTGCATTCAGGTGATGAGCATGAGAGAGGCGACGAAGGATTCTCCCCACCAAGAGATTTTTCCAACCCTCCCCTTTCGCCATCTACGCCACGAGTTGTCCTCGCTCCTATGGAGATGATGGTCAAGTCGATGTTGGACATGATGGCACAACAACAAGAAACGAATCGAGTTGCCTTGGCACAACTCGCAAGCAAAGCAGATGAACAAGCAGCAAAGGACCGTGCACAAGAAGCCAAGGACCGCGAGCACGATGAAAGAAACGACAAGCTTGCTGCACAACAAGAAGAGAATCGACTTGCTCAGGAACGTGAGCGCATTGCTCTTGCCGCAAGACAAGAAGAACAGTGACTTGCTCTCGAACGCGAGCGCGTTGAACGAAAAGAACGCAAAGCAGAAAGGGACGCCGAGCGAGAAGCTCAAAGGGAGATTCGTCATCAAGAATTTATTTTTCAAGTCCTAGCCTCGAACACCGAATCACCCAAAGATCGTGGGAGCTCGTCAAGTGGCACAAGCCACGATACAGATTCACACAATCCAGTCACAGAGAAGTTGACTTTCAGTAAGTATGACGGTAAGATGGATGCTATTGTTATTCATTCTTGGTTACATCAATTTAATGCTTATTTTGCGACAACTAAGAAAACAGGCAACAACAAAGTTTTGACGGCAGCTATGTACCTTGCCGGTGATGTCATAAATTGGTACCGGGCATGGCAAGAGGCACAGCTAGCCGCGCACCTAGAGGCAACCGACGATTTCACGCCCTTCTTTTAGTTGGGCTGATTTCCAAGACAAGCTCAAGGCGTGGTTTATGCCACCTCAGTACCTTGCACGATTGAAGGACGATTGGCGAGCTCTCAAGCAAAACGGTATGCCGGTTATGTCTTTCTAATCGGGTTTTGCAGCTCGGCACTCAATTACGCAAATCAGATGCGAAGCGCAAGGAGGCATTTCTTTACGGATTGGACGAGTATATCAAGTATGATGTCGAGGTACTCGATCCAATCGATCTCAATAAAGCGGTAGCCATTGCTCTCGTCCACGAGATGAAGCACAACAAAGGAAAGCCTAAGGAGAACAAGACTTTCACAAGTATCTCACAGACTTCTCAGAACCCGCAGAGCGGTAATAATGGTAAGAATGGTAAGAATGATAACTCTTCTAACCAATCTTCCAACAGTATCTCATCAAAGAATTCTTCCAATGAATCTAAGGATAAGGCTAACACAATTGCTAAACCTAAGCTTACTCCAGATGAAAAAGTAGCACAAGGAATTGTAGGAGGATACATCACTTCGAAAGAACAAAGCACGTATTCTAAAGAAGGTCATTGTTTCCATTGTCACCTTAAGGGTCACATAAAACAAACATGTCCTAAGCTTGAATAGAATGAATCTAAAGAACCCACAGCACGCACTACATCTATCAATGCAATGAATGATAACACGATTGTGCCCACAGTTTCTCAAGACCCTCCCATTGATGATTCTCTCATTAAATGTCATGGTCGTACGTCGAGGCACCGTTTTGTCATATTGTTTGACCCAGGTAGTATGCATGATGTGATCAGCCCCTCTTGTTGAGAGAGCCCGCCTCGAAGTTAGTCCGAGATCTCCTATCGAGGTCTCTGGCTTTCGTCCTGTTATGGATGCTCTCATCATGAAGGAGTGCCTTGATGTGTTGTTTGCAATTCAACAGACTGCCTTCACCGGAAGATTTGTTGTTTCTCCTCTCTCAGGATGTGATATGATTTTAGGCATGAAATGGTTTCGTGAAATCAACCCTCTCGTTTATTGGGAGGCTAGCACTTTAACTATCAATGCCAAAAGTGATTCTCCTACTCTCTTTCATGGAGAGGACATTGTTCCTTCTCCATCTCTCATTGCTAATATGCAGGACAAGGTTGAACGGATTCGAGATAAGGAGACTCTCTCAGTCTCTTTTTCTCCACAGCATGACACACAGGAATTGCATGATTATGAGAAGCATGATGATTTGATGAATAATGATTTGCATGATGATTTGGATGAAAAAGACAAGCATGATGAATTGCATGAAGATGATGTGATTGTTCACAAGAATGATGTGTCAGTTGATGCTTTTTCTAGCGAAGCTAACCTCGTTGTAGATTCGATCAATCACCAAGAATCGATCTTGGCTTTCGAGTCAAGATCCACAAATCCCCCACAAGAAGATTCGATAGATCCCGAAGAAGCGATCTTGGCTCTCGAGCCTTGGTCCAAGGAGCCCTCACAGGAAGTATTATGTGTTCGCATGATTGATACACACGCATTGTTCGAGTGTTTCATTCGTGAAGGTTTCCTGTATTTTAGTCAGCATCGTTATGTGATCCCTTTTCCTAGGCATGACATTGTATGTTGAGCACGTTTCTCTCATGGATGAGCACGAATGTATGCGGATTGTGCATGAAAAGTTGAAAAGTTTGTTTTGCAGGAAGTCACATTCCATGTCTCTTCCTTGGCATGACACAGTTTCTGAACGAGCACATGATTGTATGAGTATCAAGCATGGGCATTTCCATTGTGATTTGCCACAATTGATTGATTTCGATCAAACAGAACAGATTCGATCGCATTGTTTGCATGTGTTTGATGAACGGGTTGTCACTCTGTCTCTATGTTCATCTACATTGCATACACAGTCTTTAGAGAAGACAAGATTTTTTTCCTTCACTTTACATGGAATAGGTATGTTCATGGTTTTGTGTTGGAGATGGGTTCAGGAATTTTCAGCCATGGAGATTCTTGAAGAAGAAAGAAGCAGGTCTCTAGACAAAGTTGAAGCATCGAAGGAGCCACAGCAGACTTTGTTTCGCTTTCGGCGCGGCCCAAAGAAGCAAGCGTTGCAGACCTTTATGAAGTTCAAGTACCGCACGACCCACACAACAGAGTGGGCCGGCGAAGAGTCCCTTCCAGGATTCCGGGTGCTGTTGGCGATCTCCCTCGACGCCATACAGTTTGGTACCAGTACCTCATTTTGAAAAGGAGGGGATGTCACGTGACACATCCCAACTCTATGTGTCCGTGGACAAGCTACACCACAGCAGGGTTCAGTCAGTTCAATCAAGTCTAGATTAGCAGTGATCTGGCACTTTTGTGAGTCTATTCGTAGATCGTGCATGCCCAGTCACTGTCACAAAACGGGAGCGTACACGAGCACATAGAAAATCTGAAAATTATAGTTCTTTGCAAACATGAGAGAAGAGAGAAGATCGACAGCCAGAAGATGGGTTGGTCCCCCCCCTTGTAAAGAGTATTCTTTTATTCAGGGAGAATTCTTATACAAGCACGAGAACCTGAGAAAACCCCTCCATTCTGTAATCTTAGACCCGAAGGTCGTGCTTTCCCGTAAAGGGCTTGGGCACAAGGCCGTTCCTTCCCGTAAGGGACTTAGGCGTGAAGCCGTACTTTCTCGTAAGGGACTTAGACGTGAAGCCGTACTTCTCGTAAAGGGCCTTCCCGTAAGACGGGAGATTCTTGCAAAACAAACCACACAAAGCAACAATTCTCAAAGCGTATCAACACCTTATACCTGTCGCTTCTTGCTCGGAGAATCGACCTCTGTACTCAGTCGTCACGCGAATACTTGCAGTTTCCGTCGCTAGACTCTGCTCCAAAACCCTAACGTTGGTGCTTTTCTGTTGCTTCCGGCTCTCCAAACTAAAACGCTGGCTACCCTTTTATAGGGTCCGACACCCGGCAGGAATAGGGGTCCAAAAGCAGAACTTGGCGCTCCTAGAGAGAGGAGAGAGAAAATCGCGTTTTTTAGAAAGAGGAGAGAGAGAGATCGCAATTCAGCCCCCTGCATAGCTATTAGCGCTGGCTTTTTTTATAAGAGCCTTGCTTGCTTTATTTTATTAATAAAGGGACCGGTCACTTAAAAGTGACCGGTCACTTTATAAAATAAAGTGAACCTGTTCAAACTTTAAAAACTCACTCAGTTAGTGAAAACAATGCTACACGGACACATTCCAAGCGTCCCCGGGTGCAGGACACGACACAGATGCAATGCAGACACAGACTCCTCGCGGGAAAACATCTGTCCTTCCGCGACCGTTCCTGCTTTTCGTAAAAAGCGTCATTGAACCCATCTTTATTCTTGTGCTTGCGTTCTTACGCGTACTTTCTTACTCAGTTCGGATTTCCTCCTTAGCATACGGAAGGCCCCCTTTCTGATGCACCCATCACCCATCATGTGACGCATCAGGGGCACCCATAACCTGGCCCTTTTTACCGAACTTACGAAAACTCCTTCGCGATGTTTACCGTCACCCATCAAATGACACATCAGAGTTGTCCGTTCCTGATGGCATTTCCTGTAGCTACAATCTTTTAACAGTTCTTAGTGTACACATTAAAATATCCTAATTTCATAAAAAGAAATTAATCATTAAAAGTAAGAAATAGTCCAATTAGCAACATCCCTTTGGCTTCTAAACAGTTGACCTCAATTGTAGTGCTTGGACATATACCTCCAATATCTCGGTATAAGCTGCTCATTTCTCTTGAGTCATCCACTGAGCATCTAAGTTTGAATAATTCTTGAACTTAACCAAATACTTTCGTGTTATCTTTCCGGACTTAAGGGGCCGCTCCTGATGACTTACAATCTGCTCCGGTTAGAGTATTTCTTCTGTTTCCTCAACCTCAGGAGGTTCCTCAGCACTTGGCTAACTCGGAGGCGGTCCCACATACGGCCGGAATAAACTGACATGGAAAGCATTGTGGATCCTCCAATTAGGCGGTAGCTCTAATCGGAATGTAACATCATTCACTTGCTCAGTGATCTTAAACGGCCCATAATAACGGGTAGAAAGTTTTACCACCTTCCCCTTATGAGACGCTTGTTTCTTAAGTCTTGCTTTCTCAAACTTGAGTAAGACTAACTACCCGACCGTTAAGCCGAGATTCCTCTTGTGCTTGTCTGCATCTTTCTTATGCTTTTCTTGAGAGCGTAGAATAGCTCTCCTCACTTGCCCGTAGGCTGTGTCCAAATCCCGACAAATTCGTCAGTTGCGAAAATCTTATCCTTAGTTAAAAGGATAGGTGGAAGCAAAGGCTTACCATAAAGTATCTCAAAAGGTGTTTTCCCCGTCGATGAGTGTATGGTATTGTTATACGCATACTCGACAAGAGGCAAATATTTCTCCCAGTCAGATTGCCAGTCTGACACATAAGCTTTTAACATATCCAATACTGTGGAATTGGCTATCTCACTTTGCCCGTCCGTTTGAGGATGGTAGCCAGATGAAAAATTCAGCTTTGTACCAAGATTATCCATCAAGGCACGCCAAAAATTTCCTGTCATGCGAGGATCTCGATCACTCACAATAGACTTAGGCATTCCATGATGCTTAAAGATCTGTGCCAGGAAGACCCTAGCCATATGATCTGCTTTGATCGTTTTCTTGACAGGTATGAAGTGTGCTTGCTTGCTAAACCTGTCCACAATGGTCCAGATCGCGTCATTTCCAGTCTGAGTTCTAGGGAGGTCCATGATGAAGTCCATGGCAATACTTTCCCAAGGTTCATTAGGCACAGGTAAAGGTTGTAGCAACCCAGGCGTCTTATGTCGATCATACTTCACTTTTTGGCAAACCAAGCATTCCCTGACATACTTATCAATGTCTGCTTTAAGGCTAGGCCAAAAGAAATATCTTTCCATTGCTAAGCTTGTAGGGAGAATGCCCCGATGACCCGCATAAGGCAAAGCGTGTGCTTCATCCATGATCTTCTTTCTTAATGGTTCCGCCACACATATGGCCTGATGGTGGTAGAGATAACCGTCCCGGATGGAATAGGGAAATTCATTCTCTCCACGATGTAGCTTTCCCCAAATGGTGGAGAAGTCTGTATCATTCGGATACAAATCCGGTAGTGCTTCTAATTCTTGGTGATACACCGAAGTGATAGCGTTCACCCTTGGCCGCCTAGACGATGCGTCTGCGACTACATTCTTACTCCCAGCCGTGTGAAGGATCTGGAAGTGAAACATAGACAAAAAGTTTGCCCATCTCATCTGCTTTTCAGATAGTTTCCTTTGCGTAAGAAAATACCGCAAACTCTGGTGATCAGTCTTGATCACAAAATCTACTCCTAGAAGATAGTGCTTCCAGTTGGATAAGGCGTGAATCATAGCCGAGAGTTCCTTTTCGTAGATTGATGCATGCAACTCTGCATCCTTAAGCCGTCTGCTTTCATATGCCACTGCATGGCCTTCTTGGTTTAACACTGCTCCGATGCAATCGCCTGAAGCATCGCAGTGAACCTCAAATGGTTTCCTTAAGTCAGGCACTATCAAAATAGGTCCATGGCTTAGTAAGTACTTGAGCCGATCAAAGGCTCCTTGTTGTCTCGATCCCCATTTGAAAGGAATCTTCTTCTTTGTCAAATCATGAAGTGGTCCTGCTACATGAGCAGATCCTCGGACAAACCTTCGATAATATGAACATAATCCCAAAAAGCTAGGTACATCATGTACCGTAGTAGGAATAGGCCAATCTTCAACCACTCGGATCTTGGCAGGATCCATACTCACTTGATTGTGAGAGACTATATGGCCGAGATAGTGTATCTCAGAGAGAAAGAACTCGCTCTTCTTTGCATTCACATGCAACTCATGCTTTCGCAATTCTTGAAACACTAAGTCCAAGTGCTTCCGATGTTCCTCTTCTGACTTAGAGAAGAGGAGTATGTCGTCAAAGAATACTCCCGTAAAAGCTCGATACGGGCTGAAAATGCGGTCCATCATGCGATTGAACGTCGCAGGAGCATCGGTCAAGCAGAAAGGCATTACCAAAAATTCATATAGTCCAAAGGTTGTGCGGAAGGCCGTCTTATGGACATCCTCAGGGGCGATCCGTATCTGATGATACCCACTCTTTAAGTCTATGCGACTAAAGACACTTGCACCTTGCAACTTATCAAGTATATCATCAATCCGAGGGATCGGAAAGCGATTCTTGATTGTGATGTTGTTTAAAGACATATAGTCTATCCACATCCGAAACGTGCCATCTTTCTTTTGCACCAGTAGAACTGGAGAGCAGTAGGGTGAAGCACTGGGCCGTACTAACCCTTTCTCTAGAAGCTCGTTGACTTGCTTCAAAATTTCCTCTTGTTGAGCAAGACTTACCCGATAAGGGGGTTGATTGGGAGGCGAGCTACTCGGTATGAAATCTATGCGGTGATCTTCCGGGCGTACCGGAGGGAGTTCATCAGGAAGTGTTTCTGTGAAACAATCCTTGTACTTTTCAATAAATTGAAGACGCTTAATTTCCAAACTAGAGAAAGAGTCCCTACTAGTTTTATCCTTTGCAAAAATCAAGTAAGCAGAAACACACTTCTTCATTTCTTTCTTAATGGAGATGTGGCTTACAATTGGGAACTGCCAATCTCCTGCATCAGCTTGAATCTTTATTTTCTTACCCCCATGATCAAAAGTGAGGGTCTTTTTCACATAGTCGGGAATAGGTGTCATGTGGAAGTGCCATGGCATGCCCAAGATGATATCACATCCCTCGATGGGTGCCATCAAAAATGATTCGCGGTCCTTGTACTCGCCAATCCGAAGATTGAGCTGTCCTTGCACGGGAGTTGCATTGGTTGTCAACCCCTCGAATGCCAATTCGGATGTAACCGGTGTGCCAAGCTGAGCCGGTGTGAGGCACAATCGTTCCACAGTATCGAGGGAGATGAAGTTATCCGTGGATCCTGGATCATAAAGAATCAATACTCGCTGGTTGTTCAAAGACCCCCAGCCCTTCAGAAGTTGACGCTTCCCTTTCTCAGATTCTGTGTTTCCTTGAACATCTAGGATTGAGTTCGAACTTGGTGGTGCGGGTTCCTTCCTTGCTTTCTCTTGCCTCGTAGAGGCTTGCTCTTGCCATTGCTGCTTTAGAGGGCAATCCGGTTTCATATGTCCTTTCTCGCCACAGTAGAAGCATCTTCCTTCCTCGTTGAAAGTTTGAAGTTGAGTAGGAGAAAGATACTTAGTTCGCTTGCCAGTGCCCTCTGGCTTCTTAGAATGATCATCGTCTCTAGATGGAGGACGTTTTCTTCCTTGGTCCCCATGGTCATCGTAGACCCCTCTTTGCCTTGCACGGTAAGTGCTATGCTCCATCTTTCTGGGCGTCCCAGTTGAGTGCAAATCCTCAGCGATGATTGTTGACTCCATCATCCTTTGAAGAGTATCATGCGGATACACCTTCATACTCTTTCGAAGCTGCGGTTGGAGACTCGCTTCGAATTTTCTTTTCTTTTCCTTGTCGGCAGTCTTCATGAAAGGAGTGACCTTCAGAAGAACCGACCAATACTTGTCCACATAAGTCGTTACTCTTTCATGTTCCTTATGGGCAAGCCAATCCCATTCCTTCCGTATGTCCTGCTCGAAGTCAGGTGGAAGAAATTGTTCATAAAATTCAGATTTGAAGCTCTCCGAAGTTCTGGCCTGAGAACCTTCCAGAATCTTGGCTAACCACCCATTACTTGCCGTTTCCTTGAGGTGCATCCCCACATGGCGTAATTTGGATTTCTCTATGAAGTGCCCATTGGTAAAGGCGACTTCAAACTGTCTGATGAAGGACAGTGCTTTGGAGATGTCTCTCCGTCCGTTGGAGGTTTCGAACTTGATGTCCTTGTCGCCTGATTTGAAGACTCTCGTGCGATGTTGAGACTTGCGACCTTGCTTCTTGAATCGAGGCTTATCTTTAGGTTGATGTAGGGTAGTGGCAGTAGCGGCTTCCTCCTTCTGACGAGATGATCGAGAAGTAGAAGTATAATCAGGAGAGTAAGATGGAGATGAGATAGAGATGTCCTTGCTCTCGTCTAGCAAAGAGAGCGCTTTTTCCTGGCCTTTCCTTGAAGTAGGCCATTCATTCCGATCCGAAGATCCTTTGTGCATCTCGGCACGTTCTTCTTCTCTTGCCTCCTGTGGTCTCACGCCAACAATGTTGTCTGGATGCTTGGCTGCATCAGTTCCATTCGTTTTCTTCATTCCGCCCAAAAGCTTTTGGACGTCTGGCAACAGTAAGATTTGTTGCAACTCCGCAAGCTGAGCTTGCACTTGTTGAAGCTCCTCTTCAACGCTTCTCCCTTGGCTCGACATGGTTCTTCCCGTTCTTCCCGGAATCGTCCTTCTTTGCAGAGAAAGAGAGGAGTCTGAGCTCTGATACCACTGTCACAAAACGGGAGCGTACTTTGCAAACATGAGAGAAGGGAGAAGATCGACACAGTATTGGGGACCAGAAGATGGGCTGGTCCCCCCCCGTAAAGAGTATTCTTTTATTCAGGGAGAATTCTTATACATGCACGAGAACCCGAGGAAACCCCTCCGTTCTGTAATCTTAGACCCGAAGGTCGTGCTTTCCCGTAAAGGGCTTAGACACAAGGCCGCTCCTTCCTGTAAGGGACTTAGGCGCGAAGCCGTGCTTTCCCGTAAGGGACTTAGGCGTGAAGGCGTACTTTCCCGTAAGGGACTTAGGCGTGAAGCCGTACTTCCCGTAAAGGGCCTTCCCGTAAGACGGGAGATTCTTGCAAAACAAACCACACAAAGCAACAATTCTCAAAGCGTATCAACACCTTATACCTATCGCTTCTTGCTCGGAGAATCGACCTCCGTACTCAGTCGTCACGCGAATACTTGCAGTTTTCGTCGCCAGACTCTGCTCCAAAACCCTAGCGTTGGTGCTTTTTTGTTGCTTCCGGCTCTCCAAACTGAAACGTTGGCTACCCTTTTATAGGGTCCGACACTCGACAGGAATAGGGGTCCAAAAGCAGAACTTGGCGCTCCTAGAGAGAGGAGAGAGAAAATCGCGTTTTTGGGAAAGAGGAGAGATAGAGATCGCAATTCAGCCCCCTGCATAGATATTAGCGCTGGCTTTTTTTATAAGAGCCCTGCTTGCTTTATTTTATTAATAAAGGGGCCGGTCACTTTATAAAATAAAGTGTGAACCTGTTCAAACTTTAAAAACTCACTCAGTTAGTGAAAACAATGCTACACGGACACATTCCAAGTGTCCCCGAGTGCAGGACACGACACAGATGCAATGCAGACACAGACTCCTCGCGGGAAAACATCTGTCCTCCCGCGACCGTTCTTGCCTTTCGTAAAAAGCGTCATTGAACCCATCTTTATTCTTGTGCTTGCGTTCTTACGCGTACTTTCTTACTCAGTTCGGATTTCCTCCTTAGCCTACGAAAGGCCCCCTTTCTGATGCACCCGTCACCCATCATGTGACGCATCAAGGGCACCCGTAACCCGACCCTTTCCACTGAACTTACGGAAACTCCTTCGTGATGTTTACCGTCACCCATCAAATGACACATCAGAGTTGTCCGTTCCTGATGGCATTTCTTGTAGCTACAATCTTTTAACAGTTCTTAGTGTACACATTAAAATATACTAATTTCATAAAAAGAAATTAATCATTAAAAGTAAGAAATAGTCCAATTAGCAACAGTCACTTAGCAATAGATGCATATCCTCCGGTTGCACACAACATGATCATCGGAATTCCCATCAGAATCCATTAGCATCAGTTAGGGGAATTTTCCAGTGCAGTTCGCCTATTTTCCTATTTATTGGGATTTTCACCTATTATTTTTGAGTGACTTTCCTACAAAAGTAGGTAGGGCAATTTTGCTAAGTTAATATATAAGAAAACCAAAGTTCACACTTTCTGGCAGAAGAGGCAGTAGGAGCTTCCCGCTCAACAAGCAACTTCTCAGCAGAACCCCCTCCCAGCAGTAGATCCTTGCCATCTTCATCCCTCCCTTGGCGATTCCTACCACAGCAGCTTCCCCCGCTTTCTTGCCCTTGCATGATCGCCCAAGCACCCCTCAGCCCAACGTTTTCAGTGAAAAAACGCCAGCCCTTCAGCCAGCGTTTTCATCCAAAAACGCCAGCACACTTCAACATTTCTCAGCATTTTTCAGCCCATCAAAAACGCCAGCAGATCCACAGTTTTCAGCCATTGGAAAACGCAGGTTTTCAGCAGCAGAACATTAGCAGATTTCCCCCATTCAATTGCAGATGATCCCCCAAGTTTAGCCCAAGAAAACGCAGCCAAAACAGTCATTTTCAGCAACCGAAACAGTCCCCGAATTCAACGATTAGAAGCCTACAGATTTCAGCCATCGAGTCGTCGTCATCACCTTCGTCGTCGTCATCGGCATAGTCCCATTGCATCAGTCCATTGCATCCGCATTGTACACCTTTGTGCAATCAAGTTAGACCACTCTCGCCGACGAGAGTGGGGCCTTCGGAGGAGGGTTTTACAACCTCTCGGTGTCGTATCTCTTCTCTCTCCTTCTCTCAGTCTCATTCATTGCACGCACAATATCCACTCACTTTGTTCGTGACCACAGCACTCTACAAGACGGATAGCTCTTTCTTTCCCTAAGAACTAAAAGGAACCTTGAGCAATAAAGATAACTAATCTTGAGAAAATACAACATTCATTCCGCTGCACCTAACATCCGTAGTCAAAGTCGCTTTTCTTGCCTGATAGTCGACCACGACGTTGTTCTTATGGTACCAGGGAATTCCCAAGAGGACATCACAACCTTCCAAGGGCATTCATTATGTAGAAGTCCTTCTGCCCCAAATACCCCTGACAATGCAACCGAAGTTTGCCAATGGCAGGTGTAATGGCTACGTCCCTGTCGGGTGGCGCTAGAACTGCCTCTGCTAGTGGTCCCATCTGAATACGTGTGATCTCGAGCCGCACCACCAATTCAGGTGAAATGAAGTTGGCCTTGGCTCCTCCATCAAAGAAGATCAGGGCTTCTTGGTCTTTCACTTTGTCCCAAGTTCGGCAAAGTTCTATACTCTCGTCAATCGTGCTTGGGTCAGTACCCATGCAATCTGGAACTAGTCCTGCTTTTATCTTGCCTTTTCGTCCACGTTCCTCAGTTGCTTTCGAACCCTCAGGCCTGTCTTGACTCTTCATCCTTGTCGTTCTGTTCTTTTGATGCCTTTTTATGGCACTTCGCGGAGATATGCCCACTTTCCCCGCATCCAAAGCACTTCTCCTCTTGATATAGAGAGCTCTCTTTTGAAGAGTGAGCTTGGGTCGTGCATCCTTTTCTTTCGTTTTTCGATTGCTCTTCCTCTTTCTACTTTCATTATTCGAAGTCCATTCGGTCCTTTGCGTCATGATTTCATCTGTGGGGTAGGTCAAACTGCATGAATGAATGGCAAAACCCCATTTTGCATGACTCGTCAGTTCCTGAATGGAATCTGACTTTTGCTCTAAGCAGTGATCTCGGATCTCTGTAGGAAGTCCCAAGGTAAATAGCTCAATTTGTTCTTTGAATGAGATCTTCTTAAATGAAGAGGCTGGTAGAAAAGAGCTCCAAAATCTCTCGCAATATGCGTCCAATGTATCCTTCTTGGTCATCCGAAGATGATTCCAAGCAGTTAGTATGTTGCGTTCGTACTCCTGAGTCAACCAAGAAGAAATAAAAAGCCTTTTAAATTTCAGTCATTTAACTCGCGCAATCTTGTTCAATAGAAGCGTGGACCACCAAGTTCGAGTATTTCCCTTGAAGTAAGAGGTAGTCCTTTGAATCTTGGAGTGCTCTGAGTAACGCCCTCCAAAGAAAGCTATGTCAAGCTGTTGTATGAAAGACAAAGCCTTCGAAGCATCTCTATAACCAGAAAACGTGTCAAATTTAATTGATTGTCCACCTTACTTAAACTCTCGGACTTTCTTGCTTTTATCCTCTAGAAAGTCATACTGATTAGCTTTATAAAAATTCTTATTCTTTGCATAAAAGCTGTTGTCGTCAGAGTCCGAACTATCCGAAGACGAGTCCTCTGTAGAACTGTCAACAACTGGGCGAGATTTAGACTTCTTTGCCTTTTTCTTGCCCTTTCTGAAGCTTTGCTTTTTGCTTCGCTTTTTTCCTTTTGTGTCTTCTTCGCTCGAGTCAGAGGAGCTAGCAGAACTGTCAGAAGAAGAAGAAGAACTAGGTACTCCTTCAAATCGCATATGCTTCTTTTGCTTTCTTGCCGAGGCAAATGTATACTGACGACCCAAATAACCCGTGAAGTCAATGACTTTCTTCTGCTTTTGTCGTGCTTTTCGGCTTTGTTCTGCACGTCAAAAAGCTGAGAAATCCGTGTATCAACCACCTCTTCTAATTCTTGCTCTATAAACATCCTTGGAGTAGGAGGTTTCTTGAGTGCCGGTTTGAGGGGTGGTTCTGTGGTTTGCCGCCACTATGAGTGCACCTCGTCGAAGGAGGTCTGAGTCATAAATTTTGCAAATTTTGGGTCCTTCACAAAATTTAGCATCGTCTTGGTTGCATCGTCGATGCTCCATCTCTTCAAGTTCCACCTGAGTAGGCCGAGACGGGCCGTACTCCTCGCGTGAATCTTCTTCGTGATCTCTTCCCGTATCTTCGGATGCAGAGGAAGTCGACTGTCCTTTGCTGGAATCCATAAGTGCCGCGTAAAAAGGATCGGATTTCTCGGTAGAAGAGAAATCGGCCGTGCTCTGATATCACTGCAACAGACTTGGACACTCCAAGTCAAGATTGGCCCCAAAGACTGGCGCCCCCTTCGGTATTTCTTTTTGTATTATTCTGTTGCACAAAGTACATGGGAGTGGGAGGTTCTCACTCAGACTCTACGTCCAGATGCTCTGAGAAGTGGAAGCCCTGCCCACACTTAAAAAGGTTTACAAGGGATGCCAAAAGCAAAGCCCCAAAACTATAAATCAAAATCCTTGCCATAAAATAAAGCAAAAGCTCTCTCTCTCTTTCTAATGCCCTGCGTAGAATAAAAGATGGCAGCTTTTTTTTACGTAAAAATTATCGTACAGCTACCATACGGAAATCTGTCACGTTAGCTCTGCAACGCAATTTCCCACTCAATTTACGAGATTGCCGTACGGGCCTGCCACGTTTGAAGACATCGGAAAATTCGGGACCAGCCAGCCAGGGAGAGGGTGTGTGTGCTTTGCTTTGCTACCGTCCATGTCCAGGGCTATGTCTGCCACAACACCTGGGGTGTATGTGGGTGTGGTTTCTTTTGCCCAAATGACTGTCACGTCACTGATTTGTGTCAATAAACCCTTTATTTGGTGAATTGCTTGGATTTTTCTGCCACCCCTTGAAGTGCGTGAAGAAACCCATCACTTCCAGATCTTGCAACCTACTTATACCTCAACCCAACCTGTGCAAAGGAGGGGTAATGATAGGGCTAGCACATCAACTGTACATATGAATTCAGTGTAATAGATGGAAATGACAAAAGTATGAAGGTCTCATTAAGTCATTTGTATCAATGTGTCACGACCTTTCTTTCTTCCGGATACATGCGATGATAGAAGAGTGCAAACAACACAAGATCATCAGTGGCGTGTATTTATGGTATGCAATCGAGGATGTTTGTGAGTTCAAGAGGGGGTATGTCACGAGGACGCGGCAATTGTTAACTATGTCACGAGGACGTGGAAACTGCTAACCTTAGTTGTTGGTTTCTTTCCAATGATTTTTGTTTTATTTTTAAGACCCTCTTTTTGAAGTTGCAAATGGTCGGACATTGTATGGCCAATGTGAACGATAGTTTCACCAGCAAACGAGAAGCTCGTCAGCACTAGAATTCGTATAGTAAGAGGATGTCTAGGCTCAGTTCAAGATCATGTAGGTCCCCCCATCGCATTTAGCAAGTTGGTGAATACTAGGAAGTGAACTCAATAAAGGCATAAAGCCAAGGTGGGGTCACCAAAGGAAAGTACCTGACAATTGGGCCACATTGCATGTTTGGATGCGGTCCCAATGGGGATAGATGGTCAGAAGACTAATCCTAAAAATTAGGAAACTCTATTTTGGGCCATGAAATCTGTTCGCGTCATTACCTCCGGAATGACAAGGGGAACATTTTACAACTCTACTGCCAAGTCAACTAACGCGCCGGTTGAGATATTTTTAGCGGGGAAGCCCAAACTCGGAAAGTGGGCGAGGTGTCACTATGTGAGTGAATCTGCCACTTTTGGAGGCTGGGGCAAGCTGTTTTCAGCAAGAGGGGGCGCCATTTTCAGCTTTTGTCATAGGTTAAGAGCTATGGAGTGCATGCTTTCCACTCTATGTACAGTGTGGTGCTAGGAGTGATGACCTGCACACTACACACTGCTCTCTCTCTCTCTCCCCTACGTGCAGTTATGTGATGTCTCGCAAGAGGGCTCTTCATTTGACTGATGTACAGCTGTGTGGTTTCATGCTTTTGTGCCGAGGCAAGAGCCTCTTTAAGCAAGAATAGGAGTAGCTAATTGTTACTCCAAAGCAGGCACCGGTGAGGGCCATAACCTCACCAAACAGGTGCCTTTTTAGTGTTGTGCACGCGTTGTTTTGGACTGTTTTGCAACCACAATGATGCCAGAATCATTGGGAACCGTGCCCCATTGTTAGACGACAGTTCGGGGGTTGTTTAGGGCTGAAAACACTTGAAAAACAAGTAATTACAACGTGCTATTGGAAACGAGTCGAAGCTTGGGAAATTGTCCATGGCAAGTTTTGGGGCCGTTATGTTGCCAAAATTTTGCATGCACAAGTGTCATCTAGTTGGATGCAAGTGTAGGTCTCAAGGACTCTAGTTTTGTAGCTTATTCCTCATTCTTGAAAAGTAATAAAGAAATACCGAAAGGGGCGCCAACCTTTGGGGCCTACAGGTGTCGTTGTCTGCTTGGGAGCGCTCTACCTAATAAGCCGTGCTATGTCTTGAAGTGTAATTCCCAATTACACGTTCCTTTTTAAGTCTCTGCTTTCTGTCGTTATAGTTCAAGTGTTAAAGATCAGGTGAAAGCCAAAGCCTACCGCCCCACGGGCCGGTTTCACCAATAGAGCACTAAGCAATTTAAAAAGGGATGTCCTAGAGCACAACAATGTTCCTTTGAATATCCTAGCATTTGGCATACATTCGGAAATTGTATTGCAAATACATTAGTGTTTGACAAAACAAGCCTTCCACATGGAAGTTTCTATATGGTGTACAAATGTCCACATCTTACAAATACACCGTACTCTACAGTCTTATTGACGTGCGTACGATACTACACACCGTATGATATTTAATGGTTCTTGAGAGTTTGTAAAAACACACCGTATATGAATGTAAACCATATATATAAATTGTAATACATTGTATTTTCTCATACAAAACCATACCATCTTTACTGTAGTATCATATGATAACAACCCTGGCCTTGCCTCACAATCTTCTTATGAATGGCTTTCCTCTTGTCAAGAGCTTTGATTGTGATAGAAACTTTTAATAGGCAGGCAAAGGCCCTAAATGCCCTCATGCTGCATACTTTCTAGGAAGTTGAGTGTCTGTTCGTGTCTGAAAATAAGCGTACTCCTAGAGAGAGCCGTTTGGTAAGAACTACCCACCATGACTCTAAACACTCCTCATACTTGGCATACACAATTTAGAAAGCACAACCCAGCACAATATTAGTTTGCAACGACTCCTATGATTATTGTGTAAGCTTAGAATTCTTGCTCAGCTTCACCTTTATTTATGTACCCTACAGCCAACGCACTATCCCATAAAGTTTTAGTATGTGATAGCAATGAAGTACCAAATACAATTCAATGTTCTAATATAGGATGTCCAAATACTTTGCTGCAAATTTTCTTTCGTTTGTTTGCATGGCTTCAATCGTTGTGCACTCATTAGGATGCACACATATTTCCTCCTTTTGGAAGTATGCCCTTGCAATGCACTTGTTCAATACATTCTAAAGCTTGTTGAGCTTGTCCTTTGAGCATATGATGTGATCACGCATTGCAAACAAGATGTTGCAAAAAAAAATCCTGTATATAGTTACGTCTTGAAAAGAGCAGTGCCATTATATGCTACCTACTCAACCAAAATCTCATTCGTGAATTCTTTTTTCCATTGTCTATGGCTACTATTGCAGGCACTCTTGCTTTCAAGGTAGTCGTATAGGTTATTCTATCTATGAAAACAATCTTTTCTTGCGTTCCTTTGAAAGTTCCAAGGTGGAACCATACGTAAAATACGGTACAAATTTGGTACATAAGGTACGCAATCCTGTATGGATTGAGGTATAAGGTACGTAAAAATACCCACCATTGGTAGAAGAAACTTAAAAAAAAAAATTAAAAATAGGAATTTCACAATAGAAACCTACAAATATTTAAACTATTCACTCTATATAGCTCATTGGAGAGACCTACTTGCCGTGAACATCAATCAAGTTACTTGTCACTTGCCACCTATACACTTGACAAATGCACAATACCTGTTACCATGAATGCATACATATGTGACTTGTACGATGATATGATCTCAAATTTCACTCCCACAAAGTGACAATTAATCACTGCTCATTGCAAGAACTTATAAGCAATGAACTCCACAGTTGATTGGCTTCGCGAGGCATGGTGGTATGGGGCCCTCTCTGCAGTGACTACTGTTATAAAGCAATCTTCAAACCATAGTTAAAGGGCAGAAAAGACCCTCATTTAAAACAAGTGAGCACACAGAGATAATCCGACCATGATTTTTTGTTTTGAAAAAAACCGTACGTACGGATCTTATCCGTACGGTATGGATCCGTAATGTACGGTTGTACTGTACCGAGAGAATCCATACGTATGTACGTACGGTACAACCTTGTTTGAAACCAGAGCCACTTTCCTTGTCCTTTTTGGGTATATACTCCAGACTACTTGGTGAGAATCAAAAAATCATCGCGGATTCCCTCTCTCTCATTCCTTAGCCCAATTAGATCATACACCTCAGAATACCATCAGCCACTGCATTGGCGTCATGTTGCATCAGTTCATAACATTCTAAACACAGCTGGTCACTCGACAAGCATTTCATGAGGCGACTATTTTCAAAGGAACTCTGTTCTCGTACATGCCTCCCAGACACCAGCCAGCACTCCCAAACCCTTGCCTCATGCTCATTAGCCGAATGGGTCACGGAACAGGCTTTAGGAATGCTCGCATGGGTTATTGTATTAGGAAATGCCCTTACGTTGCAACTGTTCAACCGGGCCAGCGAAAATGCGAAACGCGTTTCGGCCAGGGTGAAATGTGAAACGCTCGAAACGTTTCAGCATGCAGGTGAGACGCCTCTACTGAAACGCTTAAAAATTTTGGGGGTGCCTCTTATTATGTGTTTATATAATACTATATATATCCAAAATTAAATTTCGGTCATACGTTTCACTGAGGCTCCTCTCTTGGGTGAAACGTTTCGGCGTTTCATGTCTGAAACGTTCGTGGTTATTATTATCAACCCAGCACATTCCAGGAGCCTTCTCAGCGCACATTGTGCGTGAGGAAGAGGAACATACTTGGACACTTAAGCCCGAAAAATGTGCAATAAGGTCGCTTGCAGAGCTAGAGAGAGAGAGAGAGGCAGTGTATTCTTGCATGCTGCTCTAGCACATGCCATGCGCTACAATTGCTGGTATGAGTATTTGATCTTATCATGAATAGCCCTTAGAATCTTGGATGATCTTTTTGCAGTCAGCTGAGGGTTTTAAAAAGCAGTCATACAAGAAGATGGTTAAGAAGATGCAGCTCTGCAATCATAAACAAGTTTATAATACTTGTTTTCGTTTAGAGCTCTACCAATCTTGTGCCAATGACGCTAGTCAGCTACCAGAAAGTTAAATCTGATGAACTCAAGTCGCACAGACGGGAGGAGCCCCTCCTTATGAACCACATGGGGAGGCAAGTTCTGCGTACTCCATGGAGCTTCTTATCAAGCGACCAGGGTCATCTTAGGCAGACTATGACAGATTCCACAAAGATTATGAAAGAATGGTGGGCAGAAGGGCAAACCTTTATGTTGCTCGGAAGCAAGTTGTCCAGTTTTGTTGTACAGATACAGCAGCCACGCCATCATCGCCGTCCTCACCATGCCATAGAATTGGTGAGGTTGCTTGCCATCTGAAATAGCATGTAGTCATGAGAAGAGTGAGCGACACTCGATCAGGGTAACAAATATGCAATCGAATAAGCATTCACTCAGAGATGGGCATGCACAATAGCAAGTGTGTGTGTGTGTGTGTGTGTGTGTGTGTGAGAGAGAGAGAGAGAGAGAGAGAGAGAGATGCATTTTAATCAACGTGTGATGTGAGGAACAATACATAACCAAAAATACATTCAATTACACACAAAATCTACCACATTGTCTATTATATACACAAGCCCTTCACTCATTGAGGATGCACAAGGCTCAAGCCGTTGAACCTTGATGTCTCGAACATCCCACCTTGGATTTAATTGCAGGCCCAACTTTAAGTCTTTGAGTTTTGAAATTAGCAACCGTTTGTCAAGTTTGAGTGGTTGTGTAACACTCATATAGGCAGTGACTTCCACAACCACATCGTGACCAAAAACGATGACATTCTAAAGACCTTGCAGGTGAGCAATGACACAATTCTATTGTGGCAAAACGTCTCAATGTGCCAGCATAAGTCGCCAGCATGCTGTGTTTGTTGAAATTAAGAGTTTGATCTCTTCATCTTCTTGTGCATATCCTCTGATGAATAAATCAAAGAGAGCACTGTACAGTTTGAGAACGGATGTCCTCAAGCACCCATTGTGCCTTTGAAATATCATAGCATTTGCCATACATGTCTAAAACTTTGTCTTGAATTTGCTTTCCTTTGATTGAGGCTACCGTTGTTGCACATGAATAGGAATCAGAGTGACTCCATCTAGAAGGATGCCTTTGCATGGCATCCTTTCAATAAATCCTTGAGCTTGTTCCTTTTGAGCATATAATGTAATGAAAGCATTGCAAATGATTATGTTGAAAAAAAAAAAGCCTCTACAACACTTCCCCTTGTGAAATCTTAGGTTGTTTATTGGTTTCCCATTCTACGGCCAATTCCTTGCACTCTTTCTATATTGTCAAAGCGTTGACCTCAAAAGAGGAAATTCTTCCGGGAGTTGACCTTAAAATAGAAGAAATTCTCTAGGCCAACTAAGAGAAGTATTACATACATGTCCACTAGTGCATAAGCGGGCACCATACCTCGTCTTGAAGCCTCTTTAAGAATGTCCTTCTCCAGGACAATGGTCGTGATCCTTACATCAGCCTTCAGGATGTGCACATACCTAGTATCTAGAAGGATACCCTCATGCTACATCGATTCTTAAGATTCTAGGCCTTGTTTATCTTGTCCTCTTAGAGCATAGCACATTAAGAAATCATTTTAATCATTCATGCTGCAAAAAAGAAGTGCTTCAAGAACATTCCCCTTGAGGAAGCATCACACTTGGCCGGCATGTGCATAGTCAGAGTACCCATCAGTATATCATGCACCACCTACTCTGAGTCAAAGTCTCATTGTGGGCTTGCTTTCCATCATCCATGATTATAGTTGCAAGGCACAGCTTTTCAGATGGTCGTGACTCGCGAACATCTATAGGATACTCTGATGTTGCATTCCTATAAAACAAGAGTCTGTTTCCTTGTCTTTTTTTAGCGTGTACTCCACTATTTCATAAGAATCAGAAAAAATTGTGGATTCGCTCTCCCTCTCAATTAGATCACCCACCTTCAGAATACACATCAGTAGCTGCATCGCATGATGTCTAGGTTCAAAGCATTCTAAACCCTCCTGATCACTCCCATTCCACAAAGGAGACAGCATCTTCTCTACACACGTTCGGCATGCGGCAGAGCGCCACACATTTACGCCAGGGAAGTAGGGTCACTAGCAGCTCAGACAGCACACATGTGTGAGTGGGTGAGACACCGTGAGAGAGAGAGAGAGAGAGATACCTGCAGCCGTGCAGTGTATTCTCGCTTGCTGCTGTGATGCGTGCCGTATGCTGCTGCTGTCAGCTGACCATGTCTTGCAACAGTGTTTTACGATCCGTAAGCTGTGCTAGCAGTACACCGTGCAGCCTCAACACCTGTAATACGTTGTACCGTTGTACGAGTAGCACTCGCACGACATATTCGCTTCTGTCTCCCGACTTACGTGTCATCAAAGATCATGTTCGGCGCCTGAGCGCTACTAATAAGTAATAGCTATATTTAAGAGGGGGATTAATTGACACCTCCCTAGGGAGGTGGGATCAATAGCCCACAGAAGGTGCATCGTGAGGCGGGTGCAATCCGGGCCTTCCGATCGTCGTTTGAACTAAGTGTGAACTCGGGAGGTATGTGCACCACACCGAATTTGGTGTGAACTTGTTGTGAACTCAACGTGAACAAAGTGTGAGCTTGGTGTGAATTGGGGAGGGTCTGCACATAACACCAACTTTGGTGTGAATTCAATGTGCACTCGATGTGAACTAGGTGTGAACTTGTCCGTGACATCGCGATCTATAAACTTACCACACACATCTTTCAACGCGAGGAGTTGTAATGGGATCAAGGGCGGGGACGAGGAGATCGTAGTCGCAGGTATCAAATCAAAAACTAAACTTAGACAATTTGAGCAATGCATGTCAACTTACAATATAACGTTGTAAAAGCAGTCGTGGATACATGATGTGCGTGCGAGTGAGGTGGTTAGCCTATATGACCCTAAACTTGGACTACAAGGTCACTGGTTCAAATCTCGGTAACGCGCCTCATTTTTTTCGCTGTCAAGTTTAGTGCATCTCGTTTTTTTAGCTTGCAAGTTTCGTGCACCTCAAGATTTCGTCCCCCAACCTCGATCATCGATCCCAGTATTCCCCTCGCATTAAATATAGGTGTTACTTAGTGCCAAGGTGTTCCATGGGTCATGAGGTCAAGTTGGGTCTTCGTCAGTGCTCTAAGAGCTGAGTCGCACCTTGGTGACTGGGGTGAGTGGGGAGAAGGAAGCACAGGGGTTGCGTCTAGTGGGAGTGGGATGAGAAGAGAATTTGTGGAGATAAATCCGTTAGTTGCATGGCTTTCCATCAGTGGTTTTTTTGCTACGAATGAGGAGAGATGGGCTCACGCTGAAATATAGCTTAATCCCTCGAAAAAGTGAGCTATTAACAAAACAATAGCGGGGTTTCTACTTTCACGTAGGAGATTTCTCTTTTTTTGTTTTTGGAGAACTCCCTCTTCCCACTACCCTTACTCGCATAGAGTGCGACTCAGCTCTAAATGGGCAAGGCACACACTCCTTTCCTTGCCATTCCTCGGGCTTGCGAAATTGATTTTATGGAGCTCCCTTTTCACCCCTTTTGAGAAGGTGAAAACCATACTCGAGAATGGAAATTTTATATAACATTGAACTTTCAACTAAGATTCTTGAAATTTATGCCGACCTCAAATCCTCCTTGGAAACTTTGACGTGGCCATATTTTGATTTTAGGAGGTTTTGGATAAATTGAACCTACCTTTTCTCGAGCCTTGCTCTAAACCCAACCACAAATTTCCACATGGAAATTCTAGAAATTGACAAAAAATACTATTAAAAGCATGGCTCATCGCAACTTACAAAGAGATAAAAATAAAGGTGAAAATTTAAACTACGTGTGTGCGTTAAAAGCAGTTGGACATGCACTATCTTGTTGACCTCTTTGTAGCACGAGCTACAAGACAAACACTAGGCGACATAGCTTTGGCCATAGACTTGCTGCTAGGTATGCATGAAAAGAACCCTTGGGAGTCTCCTTTTGATAGAGCATCCTCTGAGCATTCAACGAGGCATTGATGCTCCTCAATTGATGCAAGTGAAAATATGATGTTCAATAGAAGACCTTGACCAGCTTCTTGAATCTTATCACAAATGTCACCTCTTCGAATGTAGCAAATCAAAGTATAGAATCATATCAAATCAATCAAGCAGCTTTTGCCAAGTTTTCTGATTTTTTTCGTCAAGATAACTAAGCAAGAGGGTCTACAAACATACTTCTAGCACCTTTGTATTTAATGAAGTCTTGGCTTGAGCGGTAGTTTTTGTGGAGGAAGGCTCAAGAAGAAGTCTATTCATGACTCCACTAAGTTTAGGACAACATTGACCATTTGAAGGCAGGTTTATGACATCTATGGAGGTTGGGATCTTTGCCTAAACCAGAGTGTAAATGTTGGGCACTATTACAGTGAGTATGGCTCTACATTGTTTTTTCATGACTACAAATCTTCAGATTTTGAAATAGGGCTAGACCCAAAGTAGCTAAATTTCAAGCATCTTCTTACTTGTTGGATAACTGAGAGGGAGTTGTGAAAACATCCTAACGTGGCCTTGCCTTTTTGCTATGAAGTGAGCATTAATTTGTCGAAACACATTAGTTAGTGTATATGCCAAGTGCAGCATGCTTGCCTCCACGCAACAAGTGTTAAATGAGTTGCCACTCCATGATGTCTCTTGAAATGCAGTGATTGTAAAATAGAAAATTCATGGGTAGGGCAAGAAAGCCCTTGAATGTTTTCAAGAGGTACAAAATGGCATCTCTTCTCATAATGGATTTAGCTATGCTTTCATCTTGAAGGGAGGAGTGACAGGTACTTCTTAGAGTAGTACTTAAAGTACAGAAGGGACCAGTTGGTAGGTCGATCGTAATGAATTCCTTTCCATGCATCCTAGATATATTAAAAAAGTGACCCTCCAACATCGGAGGAGAAGCATGTCACAATTTTTTCACTTGAGGAAAAAATAAGTATACAAGGGAAGGGCACATTCCCTATGGTTTATTGGGTGAGGATTGTGCCACCTTGCTGCCATACTTATCGATGGTATTTTCTTTTTTTGAGGGCACTGCAAGCATGTGAGCATGCACTAAATTTTTTGTGGTCGGTTCAAACAAATGTCTAAACGCTACACAAGTGCTTGGGATCAATCGACCATTGAATAATTCAAGTATAGTACTACCCTTCCACTAAAATGTAGCCATCTTTTTAATCACATTTCATAAGTGCACACTTACAAATTGTTTGTGAGATGGGTCCGAAAATAATTTTCATAGAGTGTGCGACACTTTTACATATATAAAACATGTGACCCTTTCTCACAGGGTTTTAAAACGTTGGTAGATTTGGCACAAGAAGGCAGTACATTAAAGGTCTTTATTAGCTAATTTGATCACTATCACAAAAAGCCGATAGAACATTTGAATATAATGATTTCTTTTACTTGACTAGATGAACCACTCTCATGGCCTAAGTATTCCTCAATGACTGATATCATGCAAAGTAACTAAGGAAAAAGTGAAATGTGAAATTCAATTGCATTAGTCCACAACATTCGAGAGACATGAGCTCCTTGAATAAGCCAGGGGGATTGCTTGTTGTATGGGCACCATCACAATCACAAGAGTGCAAGAGAAGATAGTAGCACTTGGTAGTTCTTTTTTGACATCTATGTGAAGGTGCATATTTAAAGACAATCATCTTGTCTAGAATGTTACCCCTTGGAATATACTAATTGCAATATATGGCCAACAAGAGTAGGACACAAACTTTTGGGTTATTTTTTGAGGATGTGAATCAATGGGTAGTCTCCAAATGCAGTCACCTATGCTTGCATCTTGAAGGCATGTGGCATTACCCTCAACATTCACATGGGTTATCAATTACTAATAAATATGTCTTATATGACCAGGTCCTTAACAATTACGGTACTGCAAGTACCTTGAGAGAAGGGTAAAGAGTAAAATTGGCACACATTATCCCATGTCATCAATCACAATTCATGTTGTATAGCAGTCATACAAAGCTAGTTTCTAACAAGTTGTTAATTAGTTCAAAAAATCCCTAAGGTTTCTACACTCTCTTGCTACGCCATCGGTTTCCATAGTAGAAACCTAGACCAGCCTTTGCAAATCATAGTTGTTGAAGCCATAGTTGTCAACCTTGTGTACAAGAACTTGTCATAGTTGGAGCCATTGGAGCCATAGTTGTCATCAATCAAGGTTATGTTATTTTTTTTGCTGGATGTTAGTATTGAATGAAGGTTTCAAGACTCTATGAGGTTGATTATAATTGCTTTCTACATGTTGTTGAGCTTTTGGTGTAGCTGAAGTTTAAATTTTTTGCCAATTGTAGCATTGTTGTTGAGAGAAAATCTATGTTCCCCCTCTCGTTGTATATCATATTTGGAAGTATTTGAACTTAGAACACTCGAGATTCTTCTAAGGATTAAGGGCTTAGAAGATTTATCAAAGAAGGAAAAGTATACACAAGAAAATATATGCAAGATCGTTTTGCAATGTTCTATTATAGCGATGTATGCTAGGTGTTGAATACCTGGATGAAAAAAGGAAAAAAGAACGTCGGGAAAAAAGTTGTTGGTATATGTAAATGTAGATTATAAGCACTTGGGTTTTAAAGTAATTGGAGAGCTTTGAAGTAAAGTACTTATATCTGATATCGCTACTATTGAAAGATGTGATGAAAGATTTAATTAGATAGTAAATTTATTTGAAGTCAACATGTAAAAGTCCGATGTGGTTTAGGTAATGATGTTGTCAAAGTTGATTTTGAGTCAATGTCATTTGTGTAGGTGGAACTCACGAATGGTGCTTAATGAAAATGTCCAAAGACGAGACATTCTTTATACTTACACAAACATTGCATGTTAAAAGTATGTTGTGCAAGAGAAGAGTATTGATGCATGTTTTGAGGAGTCAGTGTAGATATCAAGTATAAATGCATGGTTACTTCACAAGATTTCACCACTCACAAGAAGGGTTTCGTAGATGAGGTTTCTCTAGTCTATGGCCCACTTTGGCTTCTCCACCAATTAAAATAATAGACTTGGACTCTTATGATCACCTATTCCAGCATGAGCAATGTGAATTTAAATATGCTCAACTCTCCATCTTGAGCTATAGACCATATATCTAGACTCATGGACCATAGAAAAATTTTACCACCTAAAGCTTGGATCTGGCACTTTACTCGTTTGGTAGCTCAATTTCTCTTGACTCTAGACGTTATGCCAAACAAAAACACATTTGGTTGCATGTCAATTTGAATTTTAAAAATAATTTGAGTTCTATAAATATAATTTCTAGATGTTCATAGCTTTGGTCCTCAAAAAGAGTAGTGAATGATGTATAACTACTTTTGATTTAGGTAACCAAATTTTCATATTGCATTCATGAAATCCTTGCATCTAGTAGCTTGACATATGTTCTTTGCTCATAGGTGGCCTTTTCTATGACCTTCTATAGATTTTCCTATGTAACCTTGTTTAGTCCTCTCTTCGATACCAAAGTGTACGTCCTTTGTGCTATATAACCTTGTTTAGTTCTCTCTTTGGTACCATGGTGCCCTTCCTTTGTGATAACTTTGGAGGTTCTTGAGATGGGCAATTATAGGCTGCTATCTCTTGCTTTTTGGGACAAGCATATTAAATTTTCCACAAGTATCCTTGAGCAATGATTGATGCATTGACTTTTCCATGTTGAATTTTTTTCTTTGAATGTATTCAAATAGGATCTTTGATAGTGATGTGTTCCTTGGGAACTAGCATATGATTGGTGGTTGTGTTTTTCCCATTAAGGTCTATGAGAGGGAAATTTTGGTTGACAGAATGTTTGCTTTGGCTTCCATTTTTCCAGTTTGGATTTGGCTTTTGATGTAGAGGCTTCATGGGTTGTTTGATTGTGGGATGATGAAGGTAAAACTATCTTAGAAAGAGGCTCTATTTGAGTGTTTATCTTGGTTTTACCTTTTTCATGAGTGGGTGACTATGCAATCTTAATGGGTATTCTGCACCAACTAGACTGAGAATCTCCCAAATTCTCAAATTAGAGATGCAATGGCCATGAACCCAAGCTAGCTGGTGGTTGCTAGAACTAGAGTTAGCTAATCCCAAGCTTCGGGATACACATGTGTAACCATGCATCTAGCTATCTTAAAACTCCATTGCCTCGGCCTAATGCTAGCTCCAAATCCCCAAATCCCTTTGGGAATAAGCTCATGCTCTCATGGCTTAAGCGTTGGCCGTTTTCCCTCAATCCCTTGCAACAATGGAATAGAATAGAGCTCCAAAATCACAAAGAAGATGATACCAAAGCTTCGATGCACATGTTAAGCTTGAATCCCACTCTTATCCATATTAATCTAAACAAAGACTCTCAAAGCATCATGCATAAGCAAAGAAAATGACTTAAGAAAGCACACACAAGCATTCAAAGATCAATATTGAGTTAGCATATTCTTATTGCACATAGCATAGAAGAGTTATGAGAGGCAAAATCACGTGCTATCATTTGATGAGCAGAGAACAAGGAATTAAAGGCGATAGAGGGTAAGAATTCAAGTATAATTACAAATGGTCACCTTATTATATGCCTTAGATAATTGCAACAGATCAACTTAAGATAGTCATTTTAAAGGCTAGCTAACCTTGGTAATGGAATGCAAAATGAGCCACATGATAAAACCACAGAGATAAACCCACTAGAAGTTTTAAATAATACCTTGTCACTATTTTTTTTGTGTGTTTTGGTTTTTGGGGGGGGGCGGGGGGGGGGGGGGGGGTTGGGGGGGGGGGGGGGGGGGGGGGGGGGGGGGGTCGATAAAGATTAGTATTGGCCGTGTTAAAGGTAAGTGATAGAGCTTGATAAAGGAAAGAAAAAAACAATAAAGAAGGGATGACAAAAAGGAAAATCCTACAACAATGGATGGCAAGCAAGTCAACTATATATGTAGTTGACTTGCTTGCCTCCTATTCGCTCCACTTTAGTTTATTAGATGGAATCTGCTTAGATATCGTCGTGTATTAGCTCGAACAGGTTGATAACAGAATAGTTTATTACACGCGGCCATGTCAAGCAAGCGTGCGCAATCTTGATGGTGCAGGGTATCAACACATGTCAACCTTGTGGCAAGAGGTGTCCATGCTCTGCACATCCATCGCCTTATGGAAGGACACCACTGCGCAAACAGAGTAGCTCATCACTTACACCCCGGCCCACACTGCTCATTTGCAACTCAACACACGATCTGGTTCATCTCCATCTTGCATGATCCTGCCTAATTTCCCCCACAGATTCACTGCGAATCTAGGAATTGGTACGAAAATGGGCCTCCCTCTGCCACCATTCTCGGGTTGGTTTGCATCAACAAGCACAGAACGCCCTGCTCTCCATCATAGCGTACCCCCTCCTGCACATCACCTGCATATTCACACTCCGGCTACCTCGTTTCATTGCACTAGCGAAAGAGAGAGACACGCTCTCATGCAATCTCCTATGCTCGTTTTCGTTTCTTGCCATAACCCCCACAGTGTGCCTGCACTAGCGAAGGAAGAGAGAGAGAGAGAGAGAGAGAGAGAGAGAGAGAGAGAGAGAGAGAGAGAGAGAGAGAGAGAGAGGGAATAAGAAGAAGAAGAGAATTTTAACATCCTAAGAAACTATTCTCCACGTGGACCTGTACCTACCCTACCACCCACCCCCCCCCCCCCCCCCCCCCCACCCCCCCCAACACCTTTTTCTTCTTCTTAGTAATTTCCTTTAGCTTGCAACAAAGGATCTTCTTTGATTCGGGTTAATTTAGATGTTGGCACCACCTATTTTTGGTCCTATCGTGCTTGGTTTTGTCAACATACATAAGCAACGCCTTTTGCAAAGCATAGTGAAAGAAAGCCACTTAACCCTTGTCTTGAACCTAATTAGTGTGCTTTAGACTATTATTTCAAATTGCTCTATTGAGAACATGAGTGATAAATTGCACGTGCTCATTGTACTTTTGAATTTTCCTTATGCAATGTGCGGTTTTATGTCTCGATGAATATTAGAAGAATCTCTTCCTGGGGTGGCATCGTCACAATCACTTCTTGAGGTTGGTTCCTATGTAACAAAATCAACATCTAATAATGCTTAATTTTGTAATAGAGTCAAAATACAAGGGCTTCTCTCAATGTCTAAATGAAAGGCCAAGGGGGTTGCTATACATCTCCAACACGATCCTTGGATAGATGCTCGATAGATGTATTATACCATAAGTTCAAACAAATTAAAAGCCACAAGTAAGAGTGACATAACAAAGAAAATGGTTGTACAGATTGGATATTTATGTTAGTGTTAGGTTGTAGTAGAAACCACTCTCATCCATCTATTCTTTTGATAAGGTATAACTCAAATTTAGAGAATTCCACTACATATGGAGACAACCACAGCTAGTCAAAGAGTACATCCATTTATGATATTTTTATTTAGAGGTGAATCAATTGTTTCTACATGTCTAGTTGTGAGTGATCTATGACTATCCATGACACGTGGTATTATTAATTAGCCACATATGATATATATTTTTGAGCAAAATAATTCTCGCCTTCAATAGACAAACATACCTACATAAAATTGTACGTCCTTGTGAATTTCATACAAACCATGGAAAATTGTGAAAGTCTATTTTGAATCGCAAGAACCTTCCACTTGTTAATTGTGTTGTGGCCTTGCCAGCTTCCTAACAATGTATCCGTCCTGCATCCCATAATCTAGAACTCAACATCCTCTACCTTGTGGGTGTACTCTTGTGGCTATGACTTCTAGCTTTAAGGTTGTTTAATTTACAAAGGCTATAATTGAGGGACGACGTCCTTATGGACATCAGTAATTAGAAAGTGCCTTGCTTGTGACACTTTAATGTTTTGACACAAACCTGATAAATAGAAGCATGGTTCAAACACCTTTACGTTTGATTCCTAACCACCCCTCACACTAGATTGATACAAGGTCAATACCGCAAAAGAAAAGGGAATGCATTGGGCTCCTTTATCTGGCAGAGAAAGAGTTATCGACATCCTTTTTTGATATCCAAGTCCACGTGCTCATTCATCTCGTGGATGAGATAGAGATTGTAGGTGTTGTTAGCACTCCTTGGACTCTATTTTGGGTTGAAATATTTATGGGAGTTTTAAAGGGGTGTTAACCCTCACGGCACACGGACACCCATCACCTACGATGGACGTGTATTATGTATTTGGTAGAGTCAGGTACCGGGCTTGTCGGACCAATAGGGAAAGGTAGAGTGATCGCCGATGAGAGGCGCACTTTAACTTGGACATTCAAGGGTTTAGTTGGTTAAGCATGGGCGCCCAAGTGTGAATGGGGTGAGCTCCTATAAAAGCCAACTAAACCTAATTTTTACTCATTCTCTCATTTGTGCAATTGAAGAGTGCTCTTGCTCCATCTCCATCTTCTTCTTCTTCTTCACCTCCTTGTGTGTGTGTGTGTGAGAGAGAGAGAGAGGGAGAGTGTGTGTGCGATCGAGCATTACGAAGGCACGACGGCGGCGAAGCGGTTGAGCGCGGCACGACTGCAGCTTCTTCTTCATCGCGGCGAGGAATCCACCACGAAGGCGAGCGTAGAGCGGTGAGTGACACACCCTTTGTTTTCTTGAGCTTGCTAGTTTAGGCTTGTTGTGTGCTTGGAGCCGTTTGTGGCTCGCATACGGTGTATTGGCAAGTCCCTTGCTTCGACAGTGCGGCAAGGAGCGCACATTTTTGGCGCCGTTGCCGGGGATATGCCTTACACTAAGCTCGGTTAGCACTTTACGCTTCCTTGTGGTGCAATTTGTATCATAGGAAAGGGCAGGGAAGGGGTGTGTGGAGATTTCTGTTTCTTGCGTTTTCTACATTTGCTGTCAAGTTTCAATTTCTGTTATTGTCTGCGTTTTTCAATTTCTGCAATTTCAAGTTCGGCGTTTTCAGTTTCTGTCAAGTTCTGCAATTTCCGCGTTTTTTCTGCATTTTCTGCGTTTTTCCTGCGTTTTTCCTGCGTTTTTCCAGCAATTTCTGTGCTTTTTCTGCAATTTCTGTGTTTTTTCTGCAATTTCTGTATTTTCTGCGTTTTCCTGTAGAAAAAAAATCTAGGAAAAAAAAAACGCGAGCGAGTGGGCGGCGATATTTTTCGAAAATAAAAAACACGACTCTTAAAACGTACGGGTTGGTTTGTATAAAAGATAGATCGGGATCGGGATCATTTTCCCAAGCCCAAGCCCAAGCCCAAGCCCAGGCCCAGGCCTCAGTCCTCAGTCCTCAGTCTTATGATATATACTAGACTCACTCTTATATATATACCCTACTCCCTCAAGAGAGAATGAGAGCATGTGGGACAAGTCCTCCACTCTCCTCCTTTCTCTTCCCACTTGCACCCTTAGACTTTCTAGTTTGGGCCTAGTTCCCTACTGGAAATTGACAGTTTTAGGGATTCCGAGGGCATAGAGTGACCAAACGGAGGGCTGTAAAGCACGGCACGACCCTCTGACCGATACGCTCGTTTCGAGCTATCACACGGCCCATTCCACGACACGCTCAAAAAAATCTAGCAAAAAAACAAACAAAAGACACGCTAAAAACTAGTCACAAGGCCTCCTAGAGCAGCTTTTTGACACCTTAGGGTATCAAAAGCACATGCACTTACGCTCTGGGCGGGTGCTAGAACACGAGCATATTGAGAGTGCCTCTGTTCATACGGATACCCATTACCCATCCACGATAAGCTCTAGACCCTCAGCGAGGACACAAGGTAGCACCACCCAAGACCCTAAAATAGCCGCTAGTGATTCCTCCTCCGACTCAGAAATCATGGAAGCATACCCTACCCAAAACACTGAGAGAGAAGGCCATGCACCTCCCGAAGCTCCACAGCCTAGTACTAGTATGTTTAGCCGTTTCATGGAAACATTAGGTAGAGCTACTCGCTCGGAACCTGATGCAAATGGAGCACACGAAGAGGATGGGTTGGACTCTGACACACCTCTACGATACCCCATTGAGTTAAATAGTGCCTATGGAAAAGTGCTATATAACGCCTTATTGGACACGGGTGCTAAATACAATCTGCTATCCTATGGGGTGTGGTGTCAGTTAGGGAAGCCACCTCTATCTGAGAGTATTATCCAAGTCAAGGGTGTCAACAAGAAAAAAACTACGGTTTTTGGAATCTGGCACACTTCTGTCAGTTATGACAATGGGGTGGTAGCTCAAGACTTTTTGGTCATGCCTACTGGAACTATGGAGGGTAATATAAACCTAGGCCGCACGTGGATGATAGCCACCAAATGCACTATTGATTGGGGGACTGGGGGTGTTACAACGCAAAAACCAACTCTTAGCCCTACCACTCAATCCATAGTCCCTCAGATATTGCCCAAGGAAATAAAACCCAAGACATTGCATGTCCAGGAGGTTGAACCATACGTCCCCATAGCCCAACTCTCTAGAGCTTCAACTAATGTAGTTGAAAGAAAGCTTGAGACACACAAGAACCATCCTAATATAACAGAGAAAACATACAAGTGGGTCCCTAAAACCTCTGTAGTGAGCATGGTTGATGCAAAAAAACGGAAACCTAGTAAGAACCGTACCAATCGCTCCAAGAAAAGTAAGAAAATGTTGCGATGGATCCCTAAACGACTATTGGAAGCCCAAGGATACTATGAAGGAAATGATCAAATCTGGGTGCCCAAACGTAAAGTGTACTCTTACCTGTCACCTGGCCCATGTAAACCCAATCCTGTGGCTCCAAAACAAATTGAAAATCGCGGAAAGGAAAAAATCATGGAATGTTACACACCCGTTCTAGAGCTAGTTTGGGTACCAAAGAAAGAACGATTTGTTCCACCTAGCTCAAGAAGGGGGGAGTCCCATGAAGATTCTAGCTCATCATGTAATACATCCATAGAGGTAAAAGCTTCTACACAGCCTCCATCTATAGTAGTGGACCTCCATGAAGCTACAAAAGAATCCACACCTCCCAGTGTTCAAGAATCACCTGATGAACCACTTCAAGTTCGATCCTGGGAGAGTACCTTACCACCCTTGCAGCTTGACAAGGCACCTAGGGTAATAGAAAACTACTGGCAAAAATCCTCACCTATTACCAACTGGAACAATTGGTTTCAAAGGGTGACAAGCTCATTTCAAACGGTATGATCTACCCAAGGAAGGGGGGAGTGTTTGTGGACATCCATCATTCACTTGTTTCCCTCTCAACCTTTTTCCCTGACCTCCCAATTCCAATCTTAGGGAATGTATATATATAGCCTTATACTCACAAAAAAAAAAAAAAAAAAAGAGCAAGAGCAATTAGCAAACGAGTATGCACATTAAAGTCAAAACATTGACTCAGACCTACACATGTCACATTTGGTACAGTGAAACGAAAACCTATGCCATAAAACACCTTTGATCCTCATCACTTGAGTGATGGAGGGTAGGTAAGATTAGTACGATAGGAGTGTTTCTGTTTTAGAGTTGAGTGATTAGAAAAGTTCTCTTTTCCCACTGATGTGCCTCCTGGAGGTATTCCTTTTGTTTCATAGTGTGTACAGGAGCGTGTTGCTATTGATAGGATTTGGACCTTCATGGAACCTTCAAATCAAGCGCGACCATCGACACAAACAGGTGTTTCTTGTCCATTAGCATTGCCCTTATCTTTTTTGCATCCATGTTTGTCTGCTTTGATTGTGATTGGTAGCATACTATTCAGCGCATTGGCTTAGTATCCAACATTTAATTCAATGCAATCTTTTGTCATAATCACTTGTTTAGGTGTAAAAATCAAGCAGTCCGACTAAGCTAGTTTGACCAAGCTAGGTATTAGAAATCTTCTCTTAATACCATGGGGAATGCCTTCCTAATAAACAATGGTTACTTAGGTTCTTAATCCGATTTAGGCAGCATTGTATGAAATGTACTAGGGCTTTCTAGTGGGCTTAACCCTATTGACCTTTAGCTTAAGTATTATAAAGGGAGTTTACTAATGTGATGAGCCTGGGGAGGGTAACAGTGTTATATGACCCCCCAAAGTTACAAAATTTAAATGCTGAAAATGAACAAGCAAAAAAATCAAAGTGCCACAATGTAAAATTTTAAGCTGGAAGAGAAATCTCAGCTTGATTTGGTACTTCACTCACATGTATTGCCTATGGTACTAGAGCCCTAGAGGTTCCCAGTGTGGGCGCTTTTCCTTGAAAAGCAAAAAACCCAAGGCATACAAAATAAGCACACACATCATAATTGAATCATTGTGAAAAGACCTTGGGGGGTCAAAGAAAAAGTAATCAGCCAGGCGATGATTTCATGAGAAATTCCTTTTATGGTAGCTTAACTACAAGGTTTTCTAGATATAGCCTCTAGTCAGCCCTCGAACATGAATACTTGGCTCTCGCGATTAAACAACTTAATTGACCACAGAAAATTAAGAAGCTTACCCATGGTATTAATATTCGATCTCTAGTGCTTTTCGACCGTCAAATTAGCGACCCCAGACTTGTTTAATTTTTTGCCTTTACATCAGTTTATGCATTTGATTACATTGCAATTTAATGTTCATTGCTAACAAATTGTTTGAAATTCTTTTACCAATCAATTTTTCTACCTAAAACTGCATATGCTTTTTAAGAGAATGCAATTACTGTGCCAATGTTGTTTGATTTTGCAGTGACTGAAGAAGGCTAAGGACATTCATCTCAAATGCTCTTCCACCTCGACGAACCAGCTTCAACTCAATAGCTTCCGAGGACGGAATCTACATCAGGAAGGGGGGCATGTTAACCCTCACGGCACACGGACACCCATCACCTACGATGGACGTGTATTATGTATTTGGTAGAGTCAGGTACCGGGCTTGTCGGACCAATAGGGAAAGGTAGAGTGATTGCCGATGAGAGGCGCACTTTAACTTGGACATTCAAGGGTTTAGTTGGTTAAGCATGGGCGCCCAAGTGTGAATGGGGTGAGCTCCTATAAAAGCCAACTAAACCTAATTTTTACTCATTCTCTCATTTGTGCAATTGAAGAGTGCTCTTGCTCCATCTCCATCTTCTTCTTCTTCTTCACCTCCTTGTGTGTGTGTGTGTGAGAGAGAGAGAGAGGGAGAGTGTGTGTGCGATCGAGCATTACGAAGGCACGACGGCGGCGAAGCGGTTGAGCGCGGCACGACTGCAGCTTCTTCTTCATCGCGGCGAGGAATCCACCACGAAGGCGAGCGTAGAGCGGTGAGTGACACACCCTTTGTTTTCTTGAGCTTGCTAGTTTAGGCTTGTTGTGTGCTTGGAGCCGTTTGTGGCTCGCATACGGTGTATTGGCAAGTCCCTTGCTTCGACAGTGCGGCAAGGAGCGCACAAGGGGCTTGTTCGCCAAAGAGCACGACCAGAGGGTTCAATGGCCGAAGGATGGGTGCTTTGAGAGTGCATGTATTATCTTTTAGAGTAGCTTGAGCGTGTTGACATAGCTACTCCTCGGAGATGGACAATGGAAGAGTCTCGTACATTGTCAGATGAGGTATTATGTGGCAAGGGCATCCCTCGCAAGCTCACAACTACCGAACGCTTGTACATATCCACGTTTGTTATTTACAACTCACAATGTATGGAAAGATTCGTCGAAGAGTATCGCAGAAGAGAATAGAGTACCATGGCGGTTTGCAGATCCAGCTCAAAGCAGTAGTGTTTTGAGAATTTTAGTCCAAATCCTCGCCGCAAGTTCCCTACTTGTTGCAAGTCTGCCAATAGACAGTCTTTAGCCCAAAACAACCCATGCCCGGCACGGCAGTTGCAGATCCACATCATCAGATCCACTCAACATCGTTTTCTCAACAATTCACAGCATTTTTGGAGGTTCAAGCCTTCATCGGCATTTTCGTTTCAGTCCTAAGCCTCGCCAGTTTTCAGCCATAAAGATTACTAGGGTTTTCATATTCCAACAATCACAGCATAACGTATTTTCATCCGCCTTGAAGTCTCCCATTAATTCTGATCTTTGCAGCCTTGCCACGATTGTTAGACAAGATGGTTCCAATTTTGTGAACAATTGGATGGTTTGAGTGCTTGTATGTCTAGCAGCACTAACCCAATTGCAAATACAATTAGTCGCTCGGTGTGATCTTGACTCCTGAGTCGAGTCAGAAGTTCCAATTCAAGAAGTTAGAGTCAAAAGTTCCAATTCAAGAAGTACCCTTTTCTTTCATGATTAGTCAATTTGCATTGTTAGAGCGTCTTATTCGTGATGGTTTCTTGTATGTTTGTCACCGTCTATATGTGTGGCCCTTTCACAAGGAAACCACATTGCACGCTGCACAGGATTCACTCATGGATGAGCACAGATCCATAAATTGCACTTTATGAAAGATAGATAGCTTCCTTCAAGGAATACGCAGTGCTGTCCGGTGGCTGCGCTGAGTAGTCTGACTGGCAGCGGTAAAGTAGTGGTAGTTGTTGGCTCTGGTAGAGGGGTCTTGCTATTATCACAAGGTTATCATGGTTTGGTGAGACGAAGTGATATACTTATGTGCACTCTATATATATATATATATATATATATAGTGTGTGTGTGTGTGTGTGTGTATATATATATATACATACTTTATATAAAACAGATTCAACCTATGTGCTGCTCCTGCTAAAGGGCCTTGAGAAGAGCCCTCGTCTGGGCATACGAGTCTCAAGGCCTCCTGTAGTTGGCGTATGGTAGCCTCCAACTCCTTGTCAGGGAGCTTCTCGTACTCTAAGATGTCCTCTGCTATCTGCTCCCTCGGAATACTAACAACTCGTAACATGCTCTTCAGTGCCAATAGTAGCCCTACTTGACCTGAGGTGGGAGCCATCCACAGAGCTTCTCTAAAGACATTTTGTTTCTTCTTAGAGAAAAAGTGAGACTTTACACTTCTACAAATCTTTACTTCTTTTCTTCCTTCAATGATTGATTTTAGCATAAATGATGGTTCCTCTTACTTTTCGTGAAGAGAGGGAATGAGAGAGCGGAAGAGATGTGTCCACTGCTCCGGATTGATGGCAACTGATTGCAAAGAAGATGCAAATGGTGTGGACTCAATGTTTTGCCAAGGATGTATACAGATCAAGGACGATGCAATGCCTCCTCGAGAATGATGAAATTCTCCAAGCATAGGGGAGAGATGGTTCTTCAAACAATGCCAAGATACTATCTATCATTCTGATGCTGACTTCTTTGTATGCTTGTGAATGCATCAACCAATGGAAACTCCTCCAAATGAGTGGGTACTACAAATACCGACCAATCGAGTTACTAGGCCTCCTTACTCCTATTGCAAAAGACCAGCCTTCGTACTGACTTTGCCTTGCAAGAAAGTACAACCACTCAAATAAGCATGTTGTGAAAACATTGCATGTCATGTGCACATCTAACCTTGTCTGCATGTGGATAGAGTATTCTACTTCTAGGGTTTAGGACCCCTTAGGAAGTTTTATGGCACTCTTGTGAGCCTGTTCCTAAGCTGTGCATGTCCAAGAACTTAGTGTACTTGCATACCCTTTGATTGCACAACCATTAGTACCCAACATGATTCACCATGATTCCTTTTTTCCCAGTTTTTTCACCCATTCCTTCTTCTTTAGTTCTTCCCTTGAGTCCACAAAGCCGGAGCACGCACAGAGCTCTGATACCAATGTCAGGTGCAGTGGAATATCAATGGTGAACAGAAAGTACACACAATGCAATACCTCAATGCAGACTCTATGGACTGGATGATAGACTATAGTAGCCATGGTAAATCCTCCAAAAGAGGCACCTTCAGGGCTGATTTGATGCACCTAAGATCCTCCTCGATGTGGGCAAAGCGGATGGCCGCCACGGGCTGATTTGGACTCCCGATGTGAGAGGGACGAAGGGTTGATCTTGACAATACCGATGATGGAGCACTTGATACTGGCAAGGGAATGGGCGAGGTGAGGCTCAATTGGATACCTACATACCAAATTGCAATAGGCAACTTTCAAGGTGGTATCAATGCCGTAGTGACCCGAGAAAGGTGGACAATGGCACTCTATCATAACCTTTTCTGCAACATCATGTTTTGCATCAAAGAGCAGTCCCGTATGGAATAGCCTGCAACTCTCTCCTCACTCTACAGTTGGGAGAAGATATCTGAGAAATATGAGTCCGTGGCGTACTGGTCTACCATATTCTTGAAGCTTCTATGTTGTATCGTGAAAATAGCAAAAGCCAAGGGCTTGCGAGACAATGCATCTGCCACCACATTTTTTTGTCCCTATACATGGACTATCTGAAAGTGAAACTGTGATAGAATATTTTCCCATCTCATTTGCTTTTTTGATAGTTGCTTCTATGACAAGAAGTAGTGTCTCTAATGGTCTGTGTTAATTGTAAAGTCAGCTGCGAGTAGAAAATGGCGCCACTAAGTAAGAGCGTGGATCAATTTCTTTATTGTAAATGTGTGCAACGCACTGAGGACGTGAAAAAATCCTGCTCTCATAAGCTATCACATGGCCTTCTTGCATCACGACTGCTCCCATGAGAAAGGAGCCCCTTTTTGAGTCAACATACGCAAAGGAGAAGATATCTCCGCAAACTTTCTTATGAACCGCCAATAATATGAGCACAAAACCAAAAAGTTGTGCACTTCATGAAGATTCTTGAAGTGATCACAAATAGTCTCAAGTTTGGCTGGATCCATTTGCACACCTTCTGAAGAGACATTATGTCCCAAAAAGTGTATCTCTTGCGAAAAAAATCGTTCTTTTTTGCATTTATGACCAATCAATGTTGCTGTAGTGCCTGAAAAACTTGTAATAGATGTTTGTGTTCTCTTGACAATGTCCATCTCATTTCTGTATAGTACAACCCAAACATCAAGAGGCAGGTGACATACCCGTTATACATTTACACCAGAGACTGACTCAATTTATATAGAGGAGATCTAGGATCGTGTATGCACAGTTGGTACACGCCTATCAGTGGAGGAGTACACTATTCTCTAACCAAGACACTACATGGTACTGCATTAGAGGCATACCCACACACTCAGCCGAATAAAAAATGACATTCTGGGAGCATACCCTAGAATAGTTGGTATGATGAGGAGTGCAGAGAGATGAGAGCCCAGCTTCAGAGGGATCTTCTTTACTAACTTTACTGACCGAGACAGTACATGGTGCTACATTAGAGGCATACCGACACAAGACCCACACACTCGGCCGAATCGGAAGCGACATTCTGGGAGCATGTCCCAGAATAGTTGGTATGATGACAAGTGCAGAGAGATGAGAGCCCAGTTTTAGAGGAATCCTTTTTTAGGAGTCATCACTTATAGAAAGTCTTGGATCACTTCCTAGCACCTTGTGCGACAAAAGAAGCGAGCTTACCTCGCCCAAGATGGAGAGAGACTTGTATCAGTTGTTCTTGAGTAGAGACTCAAGAGAGGCATGTTCACTCTTTCATGAGCACTCCCCTCCCCCAATGGTTACTTCTCATGATGTATGGGGCCAATATGAGACATTGTTATATACGATTCTAGGACAGGACCCCCTTCCAGATTCTACAGAGCCATGCCCAGCTATAAGCACCTTCTTTACCATTAAGATCATGATGAGGACCAGGAGGGCATGTGATCATAATGGTCTAGCAGCGGGGCATTTTATACATGGGAGGGATATGCTGGTAGAGGGTCTTACAATGTTGTTTAATCGGGCCATGTGTGAGGGGTTACCTGAGACTTGGAGGTTGTCTACTATTGTGCCTATCTTCAAGGCAGGTGATCCTACAGAGCTTGGGAACTACCGCACTATTATGGTTGGGAACACATTGGCATGGTTGTATGCTTTTCTTCTTGAGCAGCAGTTGAGTAATTGGGTAGAGAGTGAGGGTGTACGGGCATGGGGTCAGGCCGGTTTCAAGAGGGGTTTCTCCACTCTCGATCATATTCTGACACTTAGAGCCATCATTGAGGAGGGAAGGTCACATGGGAGATGGGTTTATTGCAGCTTTGTTGATTTTTGTAAAGCATTTGACATGGTACAAGAGCTCAACCGCAGATTGCAGGAGATGGGGGTGCCCATAGTGCTGATTTGGGGGATTATGGCTCTATATAGATCAAGTATGGGACATGTACACACTCTCAAAGGGGTATTTGATTTAGTCTACTCCACTATTGGGGTGAAACAAGGTTGCCCATTGTCTCCTACTCTATTTGGTATGTATGTTGATGAGGTGTTTGATTACATTGACAGAGAGGGTGATAGAGGTGCCCAGCTGGTTGGGATGTGGATCCCATTGTTGTTATATGTTGATGATATTGTTTTGATCTCTGACTCACCATAGGGTATGGAGCGAGATTTGGATGCACTACATAGCTTTGCAGAGGATAGTGGACTGTCGATAAGCCTTGGTAAAACCAAGGTTATGGTGTTTATTACCACACCACAGTGGATCAAGAGATCATCACCTACTTTCACATATGGTCAGGAGATTGTGGAGTTTACAGATGCATACACTTACCTTGGGGTAGTCTTCATTGGGCTGAGATATTCTCTTAGGAGAGCAGCAAAGACTAGACTGACTAGAGCTTATGTGGCTTCGGGAGGCTTGAAGAGGATGTGTTCGCAGGTTCAGTTCTAGGAACTTCGGACAAAGTTATGGCTCCTTGATTCTCTAGTGGCATCAGCTATGCTATATGGGGTGCAAGTTTGGGGACCTTCTATAGGCTAGTATGGTTGAAAAGTATGGAGAGGCCCTTGGTATCTATGATCTCTTGACTGATTAGAGGCAAGGCCTTCATACCACATGATATCATTCGAGCGGAGCTAGCTACTCCCCCTTTGGAGATCGAGGCGCTTACAAGATCATTCTCCTTTGTACATCCCTCCGTATTGACAATTTTGTTGGTCATTGGAGCTATTGGAACGGTGGAACCCCCAACACTAGGGCATGCAAGATGACTTTTTGCTCGTTTGTGAAAAGCATGGTGGTCTCAAAGATAGCAAGAGCTACAAATATTACAACACAAAACACGCATCCATATCTTTCAAAAAAAAAAAAAAACAAAGTGTGAGACAATAGCAACCATAAATATTAATTGTACATAAAGCAAAACATTACATTGCTATCCATTTACCCTAAAATCAGAGTCAAACAACGGTAACTATTGAAGGATGCCCTTTCAACAATGTTTCCACAAATATTTCATTAAGATTCCTCAAAGATTCTAAAGATTCCACATGAAGATGGTGATGAAGTAATGAAGATGAAGATGGATGCTGCAACATGAAGATACGAGTTCATGGCGGTCATCGAATATCCCGTTATTATTATTTTGAGCCATTACGGCCACTTTTGTAATGTTTACGGGAACCTCATATTTTGAATCGGCACTTGTATTTTGGCCGCACATGCTTGTATCATGAGTAAAGCCAACTCAGTTTCATGTAATTAAGCTCTATAGAAGCCTAGGGACAATTCAGGTCATTTGGCCGGACATTAGGTTTGAAGACTTGGTATATAACCTAAAACCTAAGGCGTTGTAAAACACATCACGTTATCTCAATTAATATACAGTCGTGGGTTCTGCAGCACATAGTAGTGAGCTTCACGCACACACACCGTTGCGCACACTAATCACATTGCAGATATGAGAGTAGGAGCGTGTTAGCATCGAGGAGCTCTCTGCGTCGACGCAAGCAATGCAAGCCGAGGACCACATCGCGAGCTCGGCCTGCTACGAGCTATATTTGGTCGTAAGTACCTCAAACGACATCCGTTCTGAATGATCGAGTAGTCGTTAGAATCAGGGCGAGAAGCTCTTCGTGTTGATGTCTTTGTAGATCAGTTCCGGACACTTTGGAAATTGCTGTTTTGAGTCTATCGCGACAGCGATTAGAGGTCTTGCAGTTATGGTTTTCAGGGTTTAGGTGTTTGGCCACATAGGATATGTCCTTGTGAGTCTTACCCTCCGACTTCGGGTCATTCCGATATGATTTTAGACTGTTTCGAGCTTGTAGTGTTTCGTAGGATGCGTTGTCTGTTTCTTTGCTTTATGGTAGTCTTGTGGTAGGATTAGTGACTGTAGAGTGTTGTTCGTGTCTAGCTCAGGGTTGACAACCCAGAGATTGCCTCCATGCCCTAGTCGGGTTAGCTACGTCCTCGGATTGACAGTTTGTTGGTATGTGTTCTCGCTGTGCTCCATCGTCCGTCGCGGCGTACCCGCTAACATTGGCGCCGTTGCCGGGGACGAAGCGCCTAAACTAGCGTAGACCGCATCACTCGTGTTTGATAGTATAGCGTTTCTCTAGAGTTTTCTAGAGTGTTGTCACCATTTGCCTTCTTAGTGGGAAGTCAGAGAGCGGATCTTTTGACTAAGGGATAGCTAGGGAGCCTGCGTCTCGCCGAGGTGGTCCACCATGAGGTTGAGGTATGGTTATATTATTTTATTGTGTGTTTATATTAGGTTTTATGGTTTGTGTGTTTGGTTGTGACTTATGGTTGTGAAGAACTCAAAAAAAAAAAAGCAAAGAAAAACGCAAAAGGTAAGCAGGAGGCTGTTTGCTTTCCAGAAAGCAAAAACAACCATTCAACCATCCAAAGTAGGACTTTAGGTAGTGTAGGACATCTGATGTTGATATAGAGCAATTTTGACATGAAAATGTGCTTGAAAACACAAAAGGCGGAATTGTGCTGATTATGGTAAAAGTGCTCTAAAATGGTCGTTTGAAAGCCGATTTGAGTGCTTGTTTTTGCATTGGAGACCTTAAGGTAGGGGGAAAACACAGATTTGCTCCAATCCAAAAAAAAAAACTCTAAAAAAATAAAAAAATTCTGAAACCAAATCTGCAATTTTCAAAAAAGTTGGACCTCAAGACCTTGTTTTGCATATGCTCTAGAGCTTGTATGTGAAATTTCAAAGCATTTGCATCAGTGCTTGTGCATCTAAGTGGGAATTTTCTTTTTTTGAATGTAAGAAAGTGAACTGTGAAATGCTTGAATCCAAAGGAAAAGAAGTCCAAATTGAATGAAACTTTGGGGATAGGCTTCTAAGGGCATTGGGAACCAAACTGTACAAAAATAGAGAAAAAAATCACTTCCCAGTGGCTCTTTGCTCAGTCTATCGCGATAGACTGATGAATTGGAGATAGACTCACAATCAGGCAAAACCCCTCATACCACAGGTAAAACACATCAATACAAGGCTGCTCCCAAAAATTGAGTGTACTTGGACACCTGCTTGACCACCAAACCTCAAGTCCGGTGTTTAGAGTCAGACTTCAGAGACAAATTGGGTAAAGGGACTTGACCAAATTTCCAAACCTTATGAAACTTGGTATACATGATCTTCAGAGGGTAGGGAACACATCTGTGAAGAGAAAATTTGAAAAAAATGTCATTTTAGCATACTTGGTGAGTCTATCGCGATAGACTAAGAACCCAGTGATAGAAACTGATTTTTTCAAAAAACCTCTGTGGCATAGCTTGGAAAGGTGCTATCAAGGACACATAAAAATTTTGAAGTCATTTGGACATCAGAAAGTGGGTCTAAGACCATTTGAGAGGATTCAACTTGTAGAAAACAGCAGATCTGGTCTAATTGACAAAGTAAAAGTTCAAAACAAGTGAAAATTGGTAGGAGGACTAAGGAGAGGTATTGGAACACAGTGGTATAGTCAAAGTTCAAGTTTGACCTATAAAAGGGGTACTTGCTCAGTCTATCGCGATAGACTCAAAGCAGGGCCAAAGAAATTGAAATTTTCAAAACCCTCTGGAGCATAGCTTGTTTAGCCTCTCAGGAGGTTACACCCAAAATTTGGTGGATTTTGGACATTGGGAAGTCATCCTAGGTCTATTTTCTAGTGATCAGATAGACTAAGAATTCTAGAGTTGGAGTTAGAGCCTAAGAAAAAGTCCAAAACAAGTGAAAATTGGTGAGCAAGGTGTACAGAGCATAGGGAACACAATGGTGAAGAGAAATCTTGGTGAGTCTATCGCGATAGACTGGGGCTTTTTCACTAAAATTAATTTTTTTTAAAACTAACCTTAGGACCTTGTTCTACATGTTGTTGTGAGCCTATGGTTAAATTTTGAGTAAATTTGGAGTATTGTAAGTGCATCTAAGTGGACTACTTCACAAGATCAGAAAAGAGACTGTTGTTTGATGCAAGTTACAAAGGAAAAATATTCCAAATTGGTTGAAACTTGATGAGTAGTATCTCAAGAGAAGGGGGAACTCAAATCTGTGAAAACAGTTGAAAAACTGTATCCCAGTAACACTCTGGTGAGTCTATCGCGATAGACTCAGAAATTCAATGTAGAAAAATCAAAATTCAAATCTGAATTCATATTTGGGTTCAGAAGGCCCATTATACCCTGTACACAAAGTTTGAGTGCATTTGGACATCTGCAAGGGGTACTTGGTGAGTCTATCGCGATAGCCAACTGAGGAAAAAATTTTGAGAAAAATTTTGAAACCAAGTATACCACTGGGTTTATCATTGCCTAAGGAGTGCACACACCAATTTTGGGCTCAAACTGACCACTTGCAAAAACATCAGATAGAGCAACTTTCCAAATTACATCTCACTGTTTTGGCCATAACTTTCACATACGCACTCCGATTCCAAAACTTTTTTTATCAAAACGTAGCTTGAGAGCAGCACTACATATCTTAGAGTAAAATGACCAAAATTTAGAACCATCTACACCCCCGGAAACCCCATCATGGATGCACACCACAACAATAGCACGAATGCGCACCTCAACAAGAAAGAGAATACACCCAACCTCGACAAACCCTCTATCCCGGCAAATGGCCCACCGATCAACGAACCTCCCGATAACATCAATCATTTCATGGAAAATACACTAGCACTAGACCACCTCACGCTCGACCCATACAAAGGTATGGATGAAGAATTTGAGCAACTTTCGGAGGAATCCTTCGACTTCTCCCCCAACCCTCATCGAGCCGATCTTCGGGTAGAAGATTCACCCGTTCGTCTAGACCCTAACGCCGACATGGAAACCTTCCCACCATACCTAAATCCTCCAAAGAAGACCCGTTCCAAGCTCCAAATCACCCTCTCCACCTTCAAAACCACACCCTCTTCACCAAATACTTCAAATCCCTCCCTATACCAACCATCTTCACCCAAGGAGCGCCAAAACCTCCCCTTACCCAAACCCTCTCCTCTCTCTCTTTCTAAACTCAAGGAGTTCGATGATATCATTAATCTCTCTTTTATAGAGTTTACCAAGCTACACAAAAAGCTAGCCAAAGCTTCTACCTACACCACACACCTCATGGAACTACACAAAAACAATGCTAATCCCAATAGCCTTAACATGAAATCCCCTCGTCTACAACTAGAGGACACCCAAGCTCAAGCCCTTCTTAACGCCAAATTTACCGCCCTTACAATCCAATATCAACTAGATTGCACCCTTGCCCTCATCCAAGCGCAAAAATGCCTTGTTCAAAACCCCCAAAATACAGTGGATAACTACCACCTTGAAGTAGAAAGCCGCCTCACTGACCTCGTCAACAAGCTCTCCTCTATTACTTTACCCCTCTTAGCCGCGAGCGATTGGCTCCAACACCTAACCAAATGGAAAGATACCTCCATTCAACTCTTCCTCTCTCAAATACAATCCCTCATAGTAAACTCTCATTTGGCCTCCACCAAAGAGGAAGAAGCTTTAAAATCTAGAAAGCACACGATCACCACAATGAAATCTGTCACCCACCTCCCAAAGGAGCAAACCATCAAGGAGCTCATAGAGCTAGAAGTTCGCAAACATTTCCAATCCCTCCCTCACATCAAACCTTCTATCTCCTCACCCTTCACCACTAACATCCCTCTCACCAAGCCACCAAGAAACCGTGCCCTAGCCAAAACTCCCTTTTACCCCCCTAGAACCTCTCTCGCCTCTTCCTCCCACCTTACACACCCTCCCTCATCCCCCACCAAAACCTATATCAAAACCTCAAAGACCCACACTAGCTCAACTCTCTTCAAAAAACACAAACCACTCCACTCTCCTCCCCATTCCCCATTCCCCGCCCTCCAAAAAACCCTTCCTTTACTCCTCTCCCAACAAGCCTATCACAAACCCAAAATACCCCCTCAATCGCATTCATAACCTCTTTACACCAAATGTCCATTCTACCTACAACCCTAGAATGAAATCCAAGCCTTTCCCCTACAACAAACTAACCAAACCTCCCAACTACAATAATCATCTTCAAGAAGACAATGAAGACGACAACACCCACCACCACCACTACACCAATCGCGACGACAACAAAATCAACACCAATCGCGACGACGACAATAACCACAAGCGAGCCTACGACGACGACAACGACAACAACCACAAGCGAGCCTACAATGATGCGGGAAAAGGAAAAGGGAGGAGGGATTAGGGCCTTCTTGTCCAACCTCTTGGTTGCACTTGCTTTTTAGCAAGCCCCCCCTCCTCCCTTATCTATGGATAAACACTCAACACCCTTCCACCTCAACACATTCTACCCTATCCGTTTCCAATGAAACCCCCCCCCATCCTTTTCAAAAAACTTCCCAAGGATAGAGGAAGGAAGAGACACAAATTTTGGCTTCCTCTCATAAATCCCCATGCCTTCGAGCTCACAATTTTTGGTAAGCTCCCTTCATCTACCCTGGTCAACAACCTTTGTACTAACTTTGTGCATAATCTCACCTCCCGTCCCCTCTCTAACGATGAAAAGAAATTCTTAGACCTAGGACTTAAATACATCCCCCCTCCCCGAAACCCCCCAGAGGAACTCATTATCAAAGCCCACGACTCCTTGGCATTTTCAATCTTCTACATCCAGCAAAACCCCCCCCTTACAAAATCCCTAACCCCTCTTGGATACCCCCCTCTTTAGATCCTACACTAGAGGGGATCACATCCCTAAACCTCCAAAATCTTAAAAATACTCTTGTACACTATAAATCCTCCCACTCAAAATTTCCCAAATTCGTCAAGCGTGCCCTTAAAACTCTTTCTACGGATGACACAATAGTCATCAAACCGGCGGATAAAAATCTTGGCCTTACCATCCTATCACGGGAATGGTACGAACAAGAAGCCTATAGACAACTAAATGATTCATCCACATACACACCCCTCACCCCACCTCCACTTAACTACCTCGCCTCCTTACTCCACTCCATCATCCTCAAATACACTCTTCTAACCCCAGTTGAAGCCACCTTTATCCTCGCACCACTCCTTAAACCATTCAAGCCCTGTCCTATCCAATTTCTCCCTAAGCTACACAAACCTACGCTTGTAGACCGCCCTATTTGCTCTTACCGAGGTTACGTGTTTGAAAATGCTTCCAAATGGCTACACTTCCAACTTTATCCTATCCTCCTTTCACAAAAACAACATCTTAAAGACTCACTATCCATTATCATTGATCTCCACTCCCAGACTTTCCCCCCCCATTGTCTCCTTTTTACCTTTGATGTAACCTCCCTTTACCCTAGCATACCTATGACTGAGGGACTCATAGAAATACCATCACTAACTTCTTTGACATGCCAAAAACACAGTTCATCATCTCGCTTGCCACTCTGATTCTTTCACACCATTATCTCTGCTTCAGAGACAAAGTATGGCAACAAATTAAAGGCACCGCAATGGGATCAAATTTTGCAGTAGTTTATGCCTGCCTCTTTCTATGCCATCTAGAAAACCAATCCCTTCTTATCCTTAGCCCGAACCTAGCATATTATAAAAGATTCATAGATGATGCGTTCGGAGTTTGGACAGGAAGTCGCAAATCACTTACCAAAGCCCTCGCTTCTTACGCCTCCCCTTTGCAAAAGCATATTGTAATCTCACCCATCATTTCCCCCTTTGAAGCTACCATCCTAGATATCCACTTCTACAAGGGACATGCTTTCAACTTTTATGGTATACTTGATTCCAATTGTTACCAAAAGCCTCTCAACTCATACCAATATATCCCTTGGATCTCTTGGCACCCTCTCCACCAAAAAGTAGCCTTTATCAAAACAGAACTTAGGCACTATATCATCAGGGAAAGTAATCCCGACGGATTCGCTAGCTTGAGAAACCTTTTCTTCCTAAGACTCATTCGCAGAGGTTACCCAAGAAACTTCCTTCTTAAGGTATTTGGATTGATCACCTATAAGGAATGTACCTCTCTCTTAACCAAAACCCCTTCTTCAAAAAATCCTCTCCCTAACATCCTCAAACTCCCTTTTGCACCAGAAACTCGAAAACTTCATCCTACCCTTACAATAGGCAAACCTATCCATACAGCCTGCAATCTCTCTTCCACCCTTTCTCATCTGGACAAACCTATCCTATGTTGGACTAACGGCCACAACTTAGGCACTCTGCTAACCAAATCCAAAAACAAAATTCAAACAATTTTTTTTTGAAATACTCTTTATTCCCCCCCTAACCGCTACCGCTTATTTTGCAGGTTAATTCTCCAAACCTCCCCTTCTTTCCCCCCCCCCATATAAACCTCACCGACAACGAAGACCCCTCCTATCCATAAAATCCCCATCCGTCTTTGGAGCTTACTTTCCTAATTTTTGTCCCTTTGAATGATACTCTTGTACCACCTCTTGTAAACACCTTTTTGAATGGTACCCTTGAAATACCTCTTTATAAATTTAAATACTCTCCCTTGCTCCTCAAACCCTTGAGCGCCCCCCCCCCCCCCCCCCCCCCCCCCCCCCCCCCCGCGTTCTCCCCGGTATACACCTTACACCCAGTCATGTACATTACACTCCCATTCCCCCCTTATTTTCTATTTCATTCCCCTTTAGGATTTAACCCCCCTAGAGGGATACACCCCCTTGTATTGCATTCGACGCCTTCCCCCCCCCACCCACCCATCAGGCCACCCATCAGGCCTCGCCTCCACTTGAACCGCTCCTCGGCAAACAATCAATGAAAACCTAGAGGGATTTAACCCCCCTAGAGGGATACACCCCCTTGTATTGCGTTCGATGCCCTCCCCCCCCCCCCCCCCCCTCGCCCCACACCCACCATTTTTCCCATCTTATAAGGCCCTGCCTCCACTTGAACCGCTCCTCGGCAAACAATCAATGAAAACCTCCCTTATTTTTATGGGGACTCTACACCACACTTTACACCACTCATTGCCTTCAGTTAAAGGAACTCACTCCCTAACTAAACCTCTTCAATAAGTACTCTTTCCTCTTCCCCCCCCCCCCCTCTCTTCTTATATAAAGAACACCCTCCCCCCCATGATTCCCCTTTTATCTCCTTTCCCCTACCACTGATGAGCTCCTCAATGGAGCGAAACGCGTTTGGTACTCCATAGCCCACCCCCACCGCACCTCCCCACAACCCACCCCCTCCCTATTGCTCATGAACATAGTGCTTCGCACGCTTAAACATTGTTATGAATAAATTACATCTCACTGTTTTGGCCATAACTTTCACATACGGACTCCGATTCCAAAACTTTTTTTTAATCAAAACGTAGCTTGAGAGCAGCATTGCATATCTAAGAGTAAAATGACCAAAATGGTTGCCAATGGCATACATTTTGGTCTGTTTTGAAAAAAACGTTGTTTAAGGCCTCAAAATACATCCGGAAGTCAGGGGTGTCTAAAACTGACAATTTGAGAGAATTGTGAGAAAACGCTCATGGTTTTGGACATAGTTTTGGATTTTCCCTGACCAAAATACTTGAACACACTGAGAGAGGTATTACTACAGCAAGCTAGATCTATTAAGCCTAGAAGTCATGTCTACATCAGACTCAGACTCGGACTCAACTTATACAAGCACATGGATTGCAGGGATAGATGAGCAATCACAGGAACAACCTCAACAAGCAAAGGTAACAGGATGGATCACATCAAGCGAGTCAATTATTGTACAAGGCTACAAGAAAGGAAATTCAGATGTTTGGGTCAACAAGCCCAAGATAACAGCCTGGCGATATCCATCCCATGAAAACCACTCAGTCAGGAATCAACAAAGCCGTCAACGTCAATCACATAACTCAACCAAGAGAAAGGACAGGTACAAAAAGCAAAAGAGAAGGTCTTCCACTGGACAAACCATACAACAAGTTTGGGTAATGAAATCAGTATTCTACCAGACTACCCAACAAAGTCAAGTGAAGATCACATCCAAGGAAGTTCAAAGATTCATTCCAGTCGAGTTACTCGAAGCAGAAGGATTCTATGAGGGTAACTTTCAAATCTGGTTACCTAAGGTAGTAGCTTATCAAGGAATCACCAAGGAAAAGCAAGAAACATCAAGAAATGAAGAGCAGCCACCCGCTACACCCAAGAGTACTACAACCTATAGACGGATCCCTCGTCAATTACTACAAGAGCAAGGCTTTTACAAAAGTAACAGCCATATTTGGAAATTAAAGACAAGGTACCATCAAGTCAAAGAAGAAACAAGGCAAGTGGCAAAGGACATCACACCAGGCCCAAGAACAATGTGGGTTCCAAAATCCGCGATTGAGGCTCAACAACAAGAAAGATACACAACTCCTTTATAGCCTCTTAACAACAAAAGGAAAGCAACGGTAAATGCGGAGGTCACAGTTTTGAAGAACACTATCTGGAAGAAGAAGACTTCATCAACCATTGCTTCAACATCAATACCTGTCTCATCAAGCAACCACAATTTGCTACCAAGGAATGAAGAGCAGATATATGCCAATGTATTGGACAACATGGCATCTCAAACAGAAACTAACGAGAAAGGCCTAAACATCAAAAGCATGTGGAATTGGATTTCATGCCGCGATTAGGTAAGTCCAAGTCGCCATTAAACTTACATGGCATAAGAGTCTAGAGTCGGGTAGCTAAGCCACTAAATGAGCGAAGTGTCAGACCCAAGCTTCAAGTTAATATTTTTCTGTGGTCTATGAGTCTAGCTCATAGGTATAAGCTCAAGCTGGAGAGTTGAGTATACATAAAGTCATGTCGCTCATGCTGGAAGAGGTGAGCATAAGAGTCAAAGTCCATATAATATATAAGGTGGAGAAGGCGGAGTAGTCCAAAACAAAAACACTCACGCACTCGACAAAGTGAGGAAGAGTGGAGAAACCTCGACAGCAAAAACCCTTCTTGTGAGTAGTGAAAGCTTTTGAAGCACTCATGCTATATGTTTTGCTTGCTACACTAACTCCATGAAGAACCCATCAATACTCTTCTCTCGCACCGCATCTTGTTTAACACTAGAATGGTAAAAAGACACTTTTGTGTCCTGTTAAGTGACCATTTTGCTTGAATTATTTGAAGAGTATGAAAATGATTTTCTAGGTGCTATATATCCACAAAGTTGCCTTATAAGCTGAAAAAAACTTAGCATTTTTTTTGGAGTATCGATCTCACCATTAACCTTACTCTTGCACAACATTTTTGAACCTAAACCGTGTGAAAAACCGGGTCCTGTTTTTGGCTTTTTTTCAATTTTTGGCAACTATACCACTCTAAACTTCATGTTTGTGACGTTCAGATGGCTAGAGGTTAGGCCTTCATAGTTCTCAACATGTTTTGATGCTTGTAGGGAGAGCTAAATGTTAAAAATTGAAAGTTATGACCAATTAAAAAGAATTGCATACTCCTGTTTTTTGGCCAAAATTAGCACTTTTATGATTTTTTTGGTGGCTTTCTTGATATCCAAATTTAATTTTGATTGTGTAAGTGTAATGTATAACATAAAGCTAATATTCCTTGAGTTTTGGGGGACCTAATATGCTATATAGCATAGTATATGATGATGGTTGAGTTTTTTTATTGCTGAAGAATACGATACATTTTAGAGTAGCAAGTATAACTTTCTCGATATTGCTAGTTTCTTAGGCCAATTGTGTGTATTTTGTAGGTAGTAACCATATCTAATCATAGACTACAAACTTGGATAGATATTGAGTAGTTTCTATGGGTTTCTAGAGGTCATAATGATAAACCCAGTTTTTTCATGTTTGCTGTATTTAGCACTTTATCATTGCCCCCAAGGTTCCAATTGTAAGAGATCCAATATCCTTTTGACATTCTCCATGGCTCCTTTTCAATCCAAAGGCCCAAAGGGAACTAAGAAAGCATGTATATAGTATCTGTATTGAGCGTGACTATAGAAACTTTGATGATAGGTCCGCAGAATGGCAAAAATGCAACTTTTTTGTACCTATTTTTTTTGCCCAAAAAAACATTAGTGAGGTAAAAGCAACCATATGTTTTGGTCACCAACCCATTGAAGTTAACGGGGCGTTTTATCTCATGTCCTACAAAAATCCCCACTCTTATTTATATGCAATCAACCGTAAGAAATTGCTGTTTTGGGCAAAATGCACTGGTCTATCAACTTTGGAGGCTTGTAGTGACCAAGGGATGAGAAAAATTACAAGTTTCTCATTTTTTCCATATGTAGTAGTTATTGAACTATAAGCTCATGAAAGGATTTTTCAAAATGAGTGGATCTACTATGGTTTTGGAAATTTTTTCCCAAAACCCTAAAAGGACACTTTTATGTCGTGTTAGGTTACCATTCTAGTGTTAACATGCATAACTCTGTGCAAGCATATAGATGTCCCATCATTGGACATATGCATTAGGCACTCTTTTTTATTCCACCCATGCACTTACACAAACAAATGACGATGACCAAGCGGAAACAGGTTTTATGAGTCTTTGCTCAACAACAATGACTTTGACTTCAAGCTACTAACACCTATCCATGTATATCAAGCCCATACTAGTAGCCATGTGGCCATATGTACTTTAACTCAGCATAACTCTATAACATCAGACCTAAGTACATATAGCTTCGCATTTAATTATGACTAAAGACATTTTTTCCCACTGGGTTTTTCCCTTTAGTCTTATCCAGGTATCCAAGACCTTCATTTTGTATATACGCTACATTTTACTTTTACTCTTTTATTTTTATAACAACAAAAACAAGAAGAACCACGATATCCCCACACTACTAATTGCAAATCTACTGACAAGTCAAAAGGGAGAGGCCAAATAACATCTTGACAAAGCTTCAAGTCAACTTACAGGTACGACTTCCAAATAACAACCACAGGAAAAGCAAACTCGAGCTACAATGACAACGAACTGTTGCACCAACAAGTCGATACAACCTCATGTAATTCAAGATACAACAACCAATCGGAGGGGGAAAGTTCCAAGCTTCAGATACACTACAGGTACAACTTCAAGGCAGCTTTAACATCACGCAAAGCAACCGACTGCAAAAGAGGCTGCCACAACAACTTCAACCAACACCAAGACATCAAGAACTCGTCAAGGCTAGCAAAGACATAGGGTCTTGTCGGGGACGAGAAGAATTTGGAGGGGGAGAGTGTTGAAAGGACGCCCTTTCAACAACGTTTCCACAAAGATTCCATTAAGATTCCTCAAAGATTCTAAAGATTCCACATGAAGATGGTGATGAAGTAATGAAGATGAAGATGGATGCTGCAACATGAAGATATGAGTTCATGGACGTTATTGAATATCCCGTTATTATTATTTTGAGCCATTACAGCCACTTTTGTAATGTTTAACGGAAACCTCATATTTTGAATCGGCACTTGTATTTTGGCCGCACATGCTTGTATCATGAGTAAAGCCAACTCAGCTTCTTGTAATTAAGCTCTATAGAAGCCTAGGGACAATTCAGGTCATTTGGCCGGACATTAGGTTTGAAGGCTTGGTATATAAGCTAAAACCTAAGGCTTTGTAAAACACATCATGTTATCTCAATTAATATACAGTCGTGGGTTCTGCAACACACAGTAGTGAGCTTCACGCACACACACCGTCGCACACACTAATCACATTGCAGATATGAGAGTAGGAGCGTGTTAGCATCGAGGAGCTCTCCGCGTCGACGCAAGCAATGCAAGCAGAGGACCACATCGCGAGCCCGCCTGCTACGAGCTATATTTGGTCGTAAGCACCTCAAACGACATCCGTTCTGAATGATCGAGTAGTCGTTAGAATCAGGGCGAGAAGCTCTTCGTGTTGATGTCTTTGTAGATCAGTTCCGGACACTTTGGAAATTGTTGTTTTGAGTCTATCGCGACAGCGATTAGAGGTCTTGAAGTTATGGTTTTCAGGGTTTAGGTATTTGGCCACATAGGATATGTCCTTGTGAGTCTTACCCTCCGATTTCGAGTCATTCCGATATGATTTGAGATTGTTTCGAGCTTGTAGTGTTTCGTAGGATACGTTGTCTGTTTCTTTGCTTTATGGTAGTGTTGTGGTAGGATTAGTGACTGTAGAGTGTTGTTCGTGTCTAGCTCAGGGTTGACAACCTAGAGATTGCCTCCATGCCCTAGTCGGGTCAGCTACATCCTCGGATTGACAATTTGTTGGTCTGTGTTCTCGCTGTGCTCCATCGTCCGTCGCGGCGTACCCGCTAACAGTAACTAGACCATTAATTATACTTCAAAAAATATTATAACACTAGACACTTAATACACATCCATATCTTTCAAAATAAAAACAAAAACAAAGTGTCAGACATTAGTGACCAGATAATTAATTGTACATCAAACAAAACATAATGTTGGTATCCATTCACATTAAAATGTGTGTGTGTGTGTGTGTGTGTGTGTGTGAGAGAGAGAGAGAGAGAGAGAGAGAGAGAGAGAGAGAGAGAGGATATTAGAAGGCATTTAGAGTAGTTTCCTAAATTTTTAAAGATAAACAAAAGTAATGCTTGTTTGGAGTTGTTTAATATTTTCATGGAATTGTTTTATTGTTTGAAATTGTTGTACTACATATGATTTTGAAATCTTGAAATAGAGTAACAAAGAGTAGCTTTTTACCTCTTATTTTCAAGGACCATAGCATACTTCTTGTTTGTGTTCACAACAAGAGGAAACAATATATGTTTGTATGTATATATGTATGTGTTTATTTATGAATGTATACATGTATATATACATATGAGTATATATACATGTATATTGACTAAAGTACTAATGTATGTGTTTATTTATGAATTTATACATGTATATATACATCTGAGTATGTATGTAAGTACGTACACATACACTAGTTCTTTAGTCAATTAAATTTAACTTCCTTTTTTTAATACAGATTCAGATTCCTCTCATACTCCATTGCATCCATATTATAGTAATGGAGATCACTCTCATACGATGAAGAAGAGCCTTCAGAGAGAGCGCATTCAATTTATTATGAAGAGGAGGGGATTCCATGTTGGTGTGATAGATGTGGAGGCTTACATCGAAGGCCATGATGCCAATGTCATACACATGAGTTGGATTGGGGTGTTTATGCTCATGCAACAGCGTTCACAGCGAGATAAACCTATGGTTAGTATTCTTTTACTCTAATTTATATTTATTTAAATTCTTATAGTTAATTGTGTCAATAATATAAGAAAGTGCTGGTTGCGCTCGCTGTTGCTGTTCGACACCCCCCCTTGTTATGCCATCGTTGCCTGCCCCCCCCCCGCAGTCCCTGCTCGCCTGTTTGCTGCCCACCCCGCTGCCCTGCTCACCCGCGTGCTGCCCCCCCCCCCCCGCTATCCCTGCTCGCGCTGCCCACCCACTGCCCCTGCTCGCCCGCCCACTTCCTACAACTCCTAGCTCGCGTTGCCTACAGCTCCTGCCTACGCAAACTCACACCCCCCCCCCCCCCCCCCCCCCCCCTTTCCTTGTTCCCCCAAGGTTTTTCTGCACGTTGGATCGAGCCGCATTGTCCTCCTTGGGCAGTGATAGGTTCACCTTTTTGCAGTTTCTCCTTGCTGTTAGTTCTTCCGCCACAGCAGTAGACACAAATGGAGGCTCCAGCTCCGCCACAAAGGGACTTGTTTGAAGCCCTCTCGCCCAACCCCACTGAGCCCACCATTCGACTTTCTCTTTCACCGACAGAGCAAGCAACCTAGCCGCAGAGGTAGAGCGATTGCAAGCGACTTCGGTCATCTGCAAGATTCTCGGCACTCGACCTAGCAGAGGAGAGCTGCGTGACCTTCTCCAGGCCCGCCTTCTCGCAGAGGTGGGTAGGATCTTGGACGTACAGATACTCGGATGCGGTTACTACCAGATTAAGTTTGAGACTTCCGAGATGGCGTCCAAGGTCATCGCCATGAGTCCACTGACCATCCGAGCAACACGTGCCCAGTTTCGACAGTGGAGACATGGTTTCGACCCTGCTTCGGATGTTCTAGTAGAGGAGGCAGAAATCCCCATCTCTGTCTGCTTTCCGGGTTTGCGGAGGGAGTACTTACCACTTCTATCCAGGATAGGCTCAGCTATTGGGACTTTCCTGGAGACACCTCGCACGGCAGCCTTAGTAGCTGCCAAGGCGGCTGGCATTTCCTCAGTTCGTGTTTTGGTTAGAGACACTCACACGCTCCCGAAGGTTATCCTTCTGCCTCGAGTGAGTGGGGGTTGGTTCAGACAGAGTGTGGAGTATTCGGGCCTCCTGAACCAGTGGTTCATTTGTCGACAGATGGGCCATCTAGCAAAGGCCTGTCCACGGAGGAGGCCTCGACCTACACCACAGCCTCAGCCCCAACCTGCAAGGGCTGGCCAGCAGACACAGCCAGAGACACAACGCACACAGGCAGAGCCACCCTCTGAGACTGGGGCTCCAGTGGAGGAGGGATGACAGTAGGTCCGTTGTAGACGTCCCCAGGGGCCACAGTGTGAGACTGGCACTCAGAGTGGTCCTCAGGCACCTACTCAGCAGCAGTGGTTTCCCACGGGGAACCGTTTTGGTCCTCTACAGCAGGATGAGGTACGTGCGCAGCGCCTTCCCCAGCTTCACCCTCGACAGCCCCTCCCCCCCCAGAGTTCCCTCCATCTTCCTCATCCTTCCCCCCACCTCCTGCTCCCGCCGCCTCTTCCCCCCGCCCTTCTACCTCTGTCGGTCCTTCCCGCCCCTCTTGCTTCAGTTCCACATTCGACCCAGGGGGCAGGGCCTTCTCCTGCGGCTAGGAGATCTCTTGGCATCGCCTTTGCCATGAGTCGCTTAGCGAGAGAGGGACAGCCTTTCCTACGGCCCCCTCTGCAGGTACAGACATCTTCCCTTGCAGCTATCCCTCGTGGTCTGACGAGCATTGACATCCGACGCCGATGGGACTTCTTCGACTACGGCTTTACTCGTTTTCTCGGCGACCCCTCAGCAGACCATGAGGCATCTTGCTTCACGATCCATGTTCTATTCCTTGCCGCTAGGGGGACAGAGGCCTTGGACTCAGCAGTTGGCTTCTCCTTCCCCCTCTGCGGCAGAGACCAGACAGATGGATTCTCGACTCAGTGTTGGGATGGTTGCACACACAGGTACTAGAGTTCTCTGACCACATGGGGAAACTAGGAGTTACAGATTTGCTCCAGACTTTGTGGCCATTTGCCAAGTTTGCGGTGACACCTCCAGACTCAGTAGGATGTAGACACATTGTGGTTTACTTCTTTGCCGATACACAGTGCTTGCCATGCTATGTATACATTCATGAGGACTCCTGGATAGAGGAGGTTGCTTTACGTACGGCTCGCTCTACTTGGGCTTGGTCCAGGCACTCGTTGCAGTCACGTCTATCTAGAGGACGCTCGGATGCGGATTACTCCCCATCCAAGCCAGCCTTGAAGATAGCCCGTCTAGCTGCTGTTGCAGCATCGGTTCTCTCTCGCTCTCCATGAGGATCGTCTCATGGAACATGCAGGGACTAGGTGGGGCCCAGTTTTAGCGCCAGCGAGGCCGACTGCGTCAGGATCTTTAGCGTTGTCTTGTGGGAGGAGAGATTGATCGCCTTATGCTTCAGGATCACCATCTGTGTGAGAGCCGCATCAGACGTTGTGGTCAGCTCTTGCGTGGACGATATGATACTTTTTGGTTAGTTGCTTTTGGACCTGGAGGCATCTAGGGTGGGGTATGTATGACTATTGCGGACTCTTTGCATCAGGCCATAGTGGGCAAAGGGATCATTGTGCCAGGCAGGGCTCAGTGGATTACTATGCAGGTTCAGGATGGCCTAGTGGGTTTCCTGAACATCTATGCGCCCAATGTGGCAAGTGCTCATGCAGCATTTTGGTCACAGATAGCCGAGTCTCTGTCGAAGGTAGAGCGTTGGTGCATGGGGGGGACTTCAACATGCTGGAGGACCCTTCTGACAAGATTGGTGGTAGCCATGCTATTGTGCATGGAGTTGCGTTGGTAGCTTGGGAGAGGCTTTGTTTGACTTTGAGGGTCTCGGATGCTTGGCATCAATCTGGTTTTGTGAGGCCCCCAGACAGCCTGGCCTTCTCTCGATCGGATCGGAGAGTGGGAGGAGTGAATCTATCACGGATAGATCGCTTCTACACTAGTGACCACTTTAGTGACTTGGGAGGGATAGTAGGCATCCTGGCAGGGACCTCCTTCTCGGACCATGCACCAGTGATCCTCACAGTAGCAGACAGGCAGAGGAGTGGGAGCACGATGCTTCGCATCCCAGAGAGGGTCTTGTTGGACTCAGCACTCAAAGAGAGGGTAGAGGCTCTCTGGATAGAGGGCTTGGACAGGCAGGACTCTCCTGCTGACAGAGTGGCTGCAGGCCTAGCACAGATTAGTCGTCTTTTTCTCTAGGAGTCTTTGGCTCGTCGGGATGCAGTGAGAGAGGAGGAGCAACATCTCAGATGTGGCATTGCTTCGTTACAGAGGATGCAGGAGCAGCATCCAGACAGTCCCTGGTTGGAGGAGCAGTTACAGCAGGCTCGACAGGAGCTTGCTAGCACAGAGGAGAGGCCACATGAGTTTGCTCTCCACTGACAGGCATCTCAGTGGGACCTCGGCATTCGCATGCCAAGGTCAGTCAGCTGAGGAGGCCCAATGGGTCAGTTGCTTCTGAGCCCAAGGATATGCATGCAGTTGCTAATGACCTCTACCGTGAGTTATTGTCTATAGAGTCCCAGTCAGCACGTCAGGATGCATGCAGGTCTGGGCACAGATGCCTTGTCTTTTGACTGAGGAGATGCGTTAGAGGCTTGAGTTGCCACTTCAGCTTGAGGAGCTGCACACAGCTCTTAGGGCCCTCCCCCGTGGTAGTTGTCCAGGTGAGGATGGGCTGATTCCCAGTTTTTTCTTGGAGTACTGAGACTTGCTTGGCCCAGATCTCTGCAGTGCTTTTCAGTACATTTTGCACACAAGAGTGATGCCTGACAGCATGAGTGAGGGCCTGATCTACCTCATTCCCAAGGAGGGTGGCTCCTTGGATGAGATTCAACAGTGGCGCCCCATCACCATTCTCAACTTAGCCTACAAAATTCTTGCCAAGGCTCCGAGTTTGAGGATTCAGCCACTTTTGGAGAGTCTGATACATGGGACTCATACAGGTTTTGTCAAGGAACGCAGTATCCTTGACAACATCTTTACCTTTTGGGAGGCCTCTACCCTGACACGGCTCCGTGGTGAGGACCTCGTGATCCTTCTTCTCAATTTTGAGAAGACATACGACAGAGTTGACTCAGACTTTCTAGAGGGCACTCTATGCAAGATGGGCTTCTCAGATGCCTGGATCAGAGGGGTGTCAACTTTGTACAAGTAGGCTCATAGTCAGGTACTCTTGGCAAGAGGGAGAGGTGATCGCTTCATGCTTACACCCTCCGTCAGACAGGGCTGTCCTCTTGCCCCTTTCCTCTCTCTGTTCTATGCGGAGGTGATGAGCAGGTTTTTGGTGTCGCAACAGGTTGGTCTACGGGGCTTAGCACTCCCTATTCGGGGAGATGAGCTACTGGACGCTAAGTTTGCCGACGACTCAACCTTGTACTTAGATGGCCAGGAGGCCAATCTCCATAGGTGTGAGCACGCTCTAGAGACCTTCTGTTGTGCATCGGGCGCACTGATCAACTGGAGATAGATAGTGGCTTTCTCGGTTGGTAGTGCTTCTATGCCAGATTGGATACCAGGAGAGGGTTTCAGGTGGATCCCCCCAGGGACTGCAGTTCGGTACTTGGGCTATCAGGTTGGTTTGGAATTGTCTCCCGAGCAGCAGATTTCTCCCCTTCTCCTTTCTATCAGGAGAAATTTGTTACACTGGAGCTGAACACGACTTTCTTTGGCTGGCAGAGTAGTAGTTGCCAACCAGGTATTGTTGGTGACTATGTGGTGCATCACTTCCTGCTGGATCTTCTCGAGTTCTTGTATCAGCCAGGTAGAGAGGTTGATCAGGAACTTCCTTTGGTGAGGACGTGACACTCAGATAGCCCGAGCCAAGGTGGCTTGGCAGGTCATTGCTCTTCCTTGTTCACAGGGAGGGCTTGGGATCATTGATCCAGCAGAGCAAAGCAGAGCTCTTCTTGGGAAGTTCATCGTCAGAGGACTTCTTCCAGGTGAGGAGCCCTGGAAGGAGTTCCTGCTACAGCGGCTACGTGCTAGGGTGCCTCAGGCAGGAGGCCCTTGACAACCTTTGACCAGATGGATCTTTACAGAGATGCGCAGAGTTGGTATGAGCAAGAGACTGGAGGACCGCTTCGCTGTGAGTCTGCTTCGATCTTGGGAGCACTTGCGGCATGGCCTGGAGCAGAGACAGCCTATGTGCACGGAGGAGCACCTACGGCAGCCCTCGTCTAGAACCCCATGGTTAGCACTCAAAGAGGCCACTTGGTTGGTAGTCGACCTCATGTTTCCTAAGGTCCCATGGCAGCAGGTCCAACGCGCTCTTTAGGTGACTGGCTAGAGTTCACAGGTTTGTTAGAGGAGGTCCAAGGCCTTCAGTTACAGGGCATGAGAGGGGTGCAGAGCATGTGCTAGGACATCACAGAGTCAGTTCCAGCTGAGTGTCTCACACCCCTCGAGCCAGTGGCACCCCGGTGGATGGGAGCCTTCACACGATTGGAGGTTCTCATCTCAATCAGGGCTTGTTCAGAGACTGTCCCAGCTCTTTTCTTCGAGCTTCAGGGTGGGGGACGCCTTCAATGAGTTGCAGTAGAGGCCCCGCAGGTAGCACAGTGCTGTTTTTAGAGGATCCGAGTAGTGGGCATCTATGGGAGGACCGTTGTCATAGACCCTGACCCAGCAGCTCTTGAGACTGGACACTGGAGGCTGTGGGCTTGGGAGTGTTTTCCACTGGCACGAGTACAGTGGGATCCTGGTGAGTGGCTATGGAGGTATCCCTTCTCTTCTGCAGACCACCCAAGAGTCCCGTTCTTTCAGTACACTGTTCGACTGGGACGTCATATACTAGCAACACAGAGAGAGGCCCACCCCGCTGCAGCACCTCATTGGCAGGAGGAGGGGCTCACAGGTGAGTTCTTGACAGTTTTTTGGGAGAGGTTGTGGGACTCCAGACAACCGAGGCGAGTCACCTTGTTTCAGTGGCTGGTTGCACACAGAGCTACAGCAGTCGGGAGGTGGCTAGTGCATAGTGGTCTCTCGATCGCATGTGCAGCTTGTGATCACCTTGTGGAGAGTCAGCGTCACTATCTTTGGGAGTGTCCCTCGGCCCAGCAGGTGTGGCTATGAGTTCTTTGGCTCATGCCTGCTCTCTCCACGGCTCGACAGTACACTTGGGGAGGAGCGGCTTGGTCCACCCTCTCAGGCCTGGCACTTCAGTTTGAGCTGTCTTCCACCAATAGGATGATAGTGATGCAGGAGGGGCGACCTACACTTCAGCCTGCTACAGAGCTTACTCCACACGAGTGGTGCAGTGAGAGAGAGGAGTGTTGGGAGCTCATCAGTGGCCTGGCACTCTGGTTCATCTGGCGGGCCCGCTGCTTCCGCATCTTTGAGGCTCGCCCCGTGCCACCAGCAGAGACTATTCGTGACTTTTGGCTAGATCTGATCCACACTCTCAGAGGACAGTTCGAGGGACTACAGGGCAGCTTCGATCGCATGTGGGAGCGCAGAGAGGCTTTTCTACGACTTTGGCGCCCTGGGCCTTTCTACACCATGGTCCAGGGTGTACAATGATGGCACTACCGACCACTTGTGTGGCTTTTCCCTCCCCCCATTTCTTGATTTAGCCCCATTTCTACGTATGCCGGTTTTTTCATTGGGAGAGTCTCCCACCATGGTTGTTGTAGCCCTCTCTTGAAGAGGTGGCTGTAGCCCTATGGGCAGTTTCAATAACTAATAGAAAGATCTTTTTCTCGGAAAAAAAAAATTGTGTCAATAATATAAATAATAATTCACATGAGTTGGATTGGGGTGTTTATGCTCATGCACCATGGCTCACATAGCGAGATGAACCTATGGTTAGTATTCTTTACTCTAATATATATTTATTTAAATTCTTATAGTCAATTGTGTCAATAATATAAATAATAATTCATATGTAGGGACATGAATCTCTAGTTGATGATGAGGATGCCATCTATGATCAAGCTGCTTGTCATTCTCACACACGACATGGTCATGCAATCCAAGGATTGCAAATGGTTGTCTTGCGACAACCTTTGCCTCCCGGCCTTGAGAGCGAGACTCGTGGCGAGTATGCATTGCCCAATCGTCTTTTATCTTTAGTACATACATATAATTGCAGACACTATGGGGGATGGCATGGAAAATCTCTTCCTAGAGATGGAGAGGTTTTTAGCTTTTGGGGTGCTTGTTACATGATAGCTCTTTCTAGCCTTCCGAATGGAGTATTGTGGCCTATTCATTACATGTCCCACCACATTCAGAGGTGACCCTTATGTGCTTTTGTGGACCTTTATATAGATGGGGCCTTTAGCATCAGTTGGCACACTACATCCATAGCATGACCACTTATGGTTTGTGTCTCAATGCAGCATTCCTTTTAGATAGAGGCATTACCCATGCAAAAAGTCAAAGACTTTATCTAGATAGCATACCATATACACATGGAAACATAGCTAGCTTAATTAATAGTAGTCGGGAAGGAATGCAAGAACCAATTGCACATTTGTGGAATGCAAAAATGGATATGAATCGGAGTACATGAGCAGAGATATTCCAAGATACATTCTTGTAAATGCCATTAGATCATTATGCGCCGGTGATGAGCTATTAGTAAACTACGGATTTTGTAGGCTAGAAAGAGCACCTCCACCTTAGATTGAATATGTAAAAGTGTACAACAAATGTGGAGTGAGCTCAACAAAGCGAGGGTTTTTTTTTTCATCCCACCATCACTACCTCCCATTGCCGCCTCTTAGCACCCATCACCACCCACCACCCTAGCCCACCACTGGTGGTTAGTGGTGCTAACTTACTACCACCATGTGCCACCCCTACTCCTACCACCACCGCCCATTGCCACCTCTCCCTCTAATGGAGTAGCCAAGGACCTCCTCCCTCTCTCTCTCTCTCTCTCTCTCTCTCTCTCTCTCTCTCTCTCTCTCTCTCTCTCTCTCTCTCTCTCTCTCTCTCTCTCTCTCTACTTTTCTATGACATTAAAATTCTCCTCTCTTTCTCTCTATCATTCTAAAAAAACCTAAAACATTAGCGATTTTGCTAATGCCTTTGTGTGTTTTTTTAAAATCAAACCCTTTCACCGCTCCCCTTCTCTCCCTCTCATGATCCCTCCAACCCATTCCCTCTCTTGCCCCCTGTTCTCTCTCTCTCTCTCTCTCTCTCTCTCTCTCTCTCTCTCTCTCTCTCTCTCTAGCCCACCTCTTTCCTCTCTCTGGCCACCACCCCTTGCTCTACGTCCGCCACTCCCTCTTCCCTAGCTCCGATCCTTCCCCTTCCTATAATATGTATATATATACATATATATATATATATGTGTGTGTGTGTGTGTCCTCCTGTCCTGCTCTTCCTATCCCTCCCTCTCTCTCTCTCTCTCTCTCTCTCTCTCTCTCTCTCTCTCTCTCTCTCTCTCTCTCTCTCTCTCTCTCTCTCCACCCCCTATTCCCTTTCTCTCTCTCTTTGCTCCCACCACACCAACCCTCGAGTCCCTCCAACCCTAGAGAGGAATGAAACGAAATGGAATGAATTGTTGTGTTAAGTAAAATGGAATGAAATGCTGTATTAAGAATTTTCATAAGGCAAAAATGACCTATGAGAGACTAAATTGATACAGTCTTGGTGGATCTAATACAATGCATGGGTACAAAGGAAAACGATGATGGTTGCTCAACGAGTGGTATCCAAGATATTATCTATCATATAAGGAAGCTAGCAAGGTATTTGTATAGCTTGCGGATGTTTATATATGTACTTTTAATAAAAAAAATTCACATTATTCTTCTATTTTCTTTTATAGATGGATCACGTCTAAGGAGATTGATACAAGGTCAATATGACAAAAGAAAAGGGAATACAATGAGCTCCTTTATTTGGCAGAGAAAGAGTTATCAACATCCTTTTTTGATATCCAAGCCCACGTGCATTCATCTCCCAGATCAGATACAGACTGCAGGAGAGGGCTCCATGGGCATTTGTTCCCTTAAGAAGATTGTCATCTGTTTGGGTGTGATCAAAGGGTTTTGGGAGGTTTATGGTTTAGGGTGATATGACATGTCAGAAGAGGTGTTAGTATCATTACTCTCTTCTATAATTGGAGATAAAGGATCTATCTTGGCTTGATTTACACTTTCTTCTATTGACACTAGACTTCCGTGGTCCGTCGTTACTCTACCTTCTCTTAGAAGATACTTGCGCGATCACAAATATATAAATAAAGATAGAGAGGACTCTTGCAAAATATCAACCTCTTACTTGTGAGGTCAACTAGCTCCTTGTGCAGCTTTTGCAATCGGTAACTAGTGATTAGTCTAATTTTATCTCCGAAACCTTCACAAACTCAAAATTAAATTATGAAACCTAGGTCAATAATTTGAGAATTCAGATCTTAATCTTTAACAAGGTCTTTGACAGTGATTTTGGAGTTTGTTTGGTTCAACCAAGGTATTTCTCAATACTTGGAAAGATGACCTACAGGCTGGTATGGTCAAATTTCCCAGCTGAATCGAATGGCAACGATCGCGGTTGGTGACACTGGTGGAATTTTTTAGCCTGATCTATTCTTGTTGGTTGGCCTCTAGTTGGTGAATCTTTTGAAACTTTTTGATGCATGTGGGATCACTTATCAAGATTTGGCCTTTGAAATTTAGTTTCTGGGTGATTAGAGGGGCTTTTACTGGTCCAAATGAGTCAAGGAAGGTATATTTGGTATCCTTGCACTGCTAGGAATCAAATAGCACCAACCTGGGGGCCACTCTGGCATAGATCACAACTACCGCGGTAGCTGGATTTGGAAGTTTTTTGACTTCTAGCACCTCTAGTGGCTTCCCAATCACCTGCATAATCTTTTGCACCTATGTGTCACTTCTAATTTTGAAATTTGTCATGTCAAAAGTCAAGTTAACTCCCCGAGCCTGGTCACTTAAGAAATTTTGGTTGGTTTTATCCAATTTTTTAACCTTTTTGACCTGTGGAAAGTGGATTTGGTAATGATGGGTCTTAGGGACCTTGTTGATTTGCTCTGGATGTGAAAATGTCTCAGGTGGCAACAACTGTGGTAGCTGCCACTGAGGTCTGTTTCCACGCTAGTCACTTTGTGTGATTTCCTTACCTTTAGGGATTCCCAATACCACCATGTATCACTTAAAATGATCACGTTTTGGATTTTGTCCAAAGTTTTAAGTCCACTTAGTCAATTACTACAAAGCCTGCTCTAACTCCCAACTAATGACTCTAACAATAGCTAAAGATATATTTTACTAGAGTGTATGCATGTGTTCAAACAATAATTTCTCAATTCTCACACTTCGTTCTCAAGCTATGCACACTTCTTGAGGAGAGAGGTGTCACTCTCAAGAAAGGAAGCTTAAGGCTCCTATGCGGTCTAACACACACTCAAATGGTCGTAGAGGTGTCAAATTGAACTCCAAATCACATGAAACTTGAAATTTGGGTTCTCTGACCTATCAACAATAGTTCTCAACATCAAAACCTGCAAAAGTCACAATCGGATAGGAGAGTAACCACAATTGTTGCCACCTCTCACCTTCACCAAAAATGACAGATGAGGGGTTGTTTGTCTCCTCCTAAGGCCTACTTACCTCTGTCTATGCTTGGTTTCACTCAAAACACCATCAAAAACTCAAAACAAGCACTTAAACACAGTAGGAAACCTAGAGTTAAAACCATCATTGCATTGCACACACACATACTCAAACATAGCACATTGGACATACATAGCAGATGAGGGGTTGTTTGTCTCCTCCTAAGGCCTACTTACCTCTGTCTATGCTTGGTTTCACTCAAAACACCATCAAAAACTCAAAACAAGCACTTAAACACAGTAGGAAACCTAGAGTTAAAATCGTCATTCCATTGCATTGCACACACATACTCAAACATAGCACATTGGACATCTACACAATGCCAAGAGCCAAGGATTTCATTAATGTATTCACAAATGCATGAACACATTAATACCATGTGTTAATAGCATAATTTATGTTCTGATCACATCTATATTCACACAACTTTTGTAATGACCGGCTTGAACCTAGTCTGGCTGTAAACCTATCCGTCTTTGGCTTTGCCAGTTGGGCCCGCCGGGCAAACCCAAAGCCCGGTGGGCTATGTCATCACTATATAGAGTGGATGATTAGGAACATTTTTAGCTTTTTGAGAAAGATTTGGAGTGTTTAGAACTCCTGATTGGCTAGGAGGGTCCTTTTAAAAAGAAGTTCCTTATTTTAGGAACATTCTTTTTTCCTCATAGGCTCGCCTAAGGCTAATGAGCCACTAATTTTTAGTTCTTTGAAGTGTGGGCTGAGTGCGGTTTGTAGCTGATACCTGCAAAGATTTAGGGACAAAGCTGGAGGCACTTGAGCTTGTTTGTATTTGAGCAACACAAGTGATTTACATGTTGCTTGCTCCCTCATGCTGCTTTATAAACAATTTGATGGACCTAAGAGTCCTTCTTAGGGGCTAGTATTGGCTCTTGATATTTGATATGTTCCATGTTAAGCAAGGGTCTATTGTCTTATACTAGAGTATTGGGCAGACATAGATCCTTGGTTTGATTGGTGTAAAGTATCCTTAATTGGAATGAAATACATCCATCATTGGGTGTGCAATGTGCATTGTATGTATGCTATCAATTTCATGTATCTCAATTTGAAAACACACATTTATATTGTATAAAGATTACTTGCATTTATCATGCTATGATGCTTGAGGTTTAATAATAATTGATATATGTACATCTAAAAAGATCAATATATGTGGATATTTTAGAGAACATCAAAACTATCGATTAAAATTTAAGGAGGTCTATATATTTGACTTTGAATTTTTAAACTAGTTTTAAATTGTTGTGTTGCTACATTTTATCATTAAAATCACTGTATGTTTGTGTAGAGATGTACGTTGTTGTGTTACGTGAGTATTTTTGTTACTACTTTAGTTATGTATTCATTGTTCCATGCTTTCTTGAATAGGTTATTTGAGATGGAAGGAAACGTTGGACCTAGTGATAAAACTCAAATTCAAACTAGCAAGCAAAAAAAGGCACCTGAGATAGAGTGTAAATATGTAATTAACATCGGTGATCGATTCATAGATTGGGAGCGTAAGCTATGCTATACAACAAAATCTGCGGGGGCACCTCGACTAAGGGAACATTTTCTGGGTGGACCCAAGAAATGGGGTCGCACATGTAGCCACCTGAGTGCAACTGCAGTGGTCAAACGCTTGAGGGAAGAAATTCAAAGAAATAACCAAAGAACATATGGTTCCAGCCAACAGACTCCAGAAGCATCGTCAGCTTGCATTCTGAATCCCAATGTGCAATTAGAAAGCAATCTACCCAGTGCATCTTCATCGAAGTGTCATTTGGACCTGGGAAAGGTTTTATGCGTCAAACTTCATTGCAAGAAAGCTGGTAGCGGTCTACTCAATGATACATAGCTTGCTCTTTGTTGAAGCGATTTACTTATCAGGAAGTGCTATGATGATGGTGGACAATGAGCATCGGAAGAGAGCATGGAAGAAAATTGGTGAGTTTGGGTCAGGGTTTTAAGCGCCCATGTACCATGCTATGTAGAATTATCTATTGGAGAAATGCTATGTTCAAGTAAAAGAACGTGTGAAAAGGATAATTCTTAGCAATATAGAGGTTTTTGGATGTACCATAGTTAGCAATAACCGCTCCAATGTACAAAGAAAACCACTAATTAATTTAATGATCATTTCACCTAGAGGTGAAACATTTGTTCCTGTTGTAGATTCACATGGTTCAATTAAGTATGGGGTTTATACTACTGATGTAATTGCCTCTGTGATAGCGGAAGCGGGTGCTAAACATGTAGTTCAAATTGTGATGGACAATGCAAAGAATTGCAAGAATGTCGGTAAAATCTTGAAGCGACGATACCCGCATATTTTTCCTTCCGGGTGCAATACACTTGGTTTGCATCTTGCACTAAAAGATTGGTATAAAAGTGTCGATACCAAGTTGTTTGCCTCTATTGTCAATACTGCTCACCAACTTGTGAGATTTATGCTCAAAAGACAAAGAGTATTAGAAATTTTACGACCTCGCATGTTAGTTATGTTAAAACTACCTGTCATAACTACATTTACATGCATGGCATTTCATGACTGGGAGAGCGAGCAAAACGGAAAAGTGAAAGAGAAAATCAAATATTTAAGGACAACGCTTACGAAAAAAACTTGGTACAGTAGTGTGATGGATGCATATCATGTAATGATGCCTGTTATGTATGCCATATGCAATCTTCATCAAAGGACGCCCATTCTCAAAAAAATATGGATGCAATGGTGGACTGTCCAAAGGAGTTTGGAGTGTCCTGAAATATTAGAGCAGTCGGTGGTGGAAAAGCATTGGCGTGTTCCATTCTCTCCTCCACAAATGAAAGTCCTCTTGAATTACTTTCATGCTAGATGGATTGGAGCACATACACCATTACGCAGTGCTGCTTACATGCTAGATCTTGAATATTGGAATATGGACTTGATGTCCAATGTTGAAGTGGTTCATGATTTTTACATAGTGGTAAATACTTTCTATGCCAATGTTGATGATCGTGTAAGATGCATAAAAGAAATGTCCTCCTTTCGATTGAAAGAAGATCTATTTTCAAACTCTCTTGTTCAACAAATGGCAAAAGAGCAACCTCCATAGAAATGGTGGATAATGAATGGTGGAGAACACTATGTTTGTTGCGTAATCTTGCAATGAATGTTTTAAGCCAGTGTTCTTTGAATTCAAGCTCAAAAAAAAATTGGAGCATGCACAAATATATTCACAGCGCTACTCGCAATCGACTTCTTGTGGATTGGGCAGATAAACTTGTTTGCATGTATTGCAATGGAAAAATTAAGCGTCCCATTGAAAGCGAAGAATATGAAGAAGATATTTCTAGATGAATTTATGATTTCGATGATGTAGAAGACAAACACTTTGACGTTGGACCTGTTGTGCACAAGCCTTGAGCTAGAGGAAAATTTTGATATTGACTCATACAAGCTCAATCAAACATGCAACAAAGTAGACATAGATGATAGAGTCTTGGAAAATGATAACAATGAAGATTAAGCAACAATTTCATTGACTTTGTGAAAGAGTGTCATTAGTAAAAGGTACAATTAGTTTTTAACTTGGAATAGATTTCTAGGAGTTGCCTCTTGCAACCCCGGCGGTTTTTATTCATTGGGCATGCCAAGTATGGTATATAGGCCTTCATTAATTGTTGAACTGTAGAATGCGCATGTGGACATAATTCTCATTTTCCTCACTAAGCATATAAGATGGTAATAGTGTCCACATGCTCCATCCATCGAAGGCTTTGTAGCATAGGGGACATTGGTTGGTGGAGGAACCGTTAGCCAAATTTGAGATGCCCACAACCTCACGTTGCGTTAAAAAGTGGGAGATGTGATTGCCTTGGCGTATAGGATTTAAACATTGAGAAAGGCCATGCTCATCTTGACTAAGCGTGTTAAGTTGCACTTCAACCCTTCTGGTGGTTGGGGGCGGGGTCTGCGCTTGCGATAGTTGCACTGCTTCTTGCTCTTTTGCTGCGAGCTTTGCCCCCATGATTTCTTCAACCTTGCTCAACTCCATTCCTGCCCTTCCACCATAAGAGCAAGTTTTTTTCATGTGAATGGCATTGTATCCTCATGAATATCATGGGTGCTAATGGTGACATCTTTGGACATGAAGTCCACTGGCCTATCGAGAATAAAATGCATATAAAGTATTTTAATAAATTAGAGTGGTGCATCTACATTATGGAGCGGATGGCCATACAGTGAAGTCCACTGGCCTATTGAGTATAAAATGCATATAAAGTATTTTAACGAATTAGAGTGGTGCATCTACATTATGGAGTGGATGGCCATACACCTCCAGGAAGATTCGCTCAGCGTTGAGTTTGATGTCAATATATTGGAAACTTGACACCTTCCATCTTCTCTTCTTGATCTCACCTTTTGGGCACAACCATATCTCTTTGATCATATCTTTTGTGACTTGTTTGTTTATGTCACTCTATTGGGCATGACTGGGGTTTGCCCATTTGGACAATCTGCAGGCCATTCTAGTTGCCTGGCGAGCAGTCAAACCTTGTGCAAGAGCTTTAAGTTGCTTGTATGCCTTTCTAGCCAACTCATGGTGCTTGTTATCTTGTTCGTCTACCATGTCTACAAAAATATAGATGGTATAAGAAACTTGGTGAATGAAAGATTAATACATAAGACTTCCATTTCATTGGACTCAAAAATTGAAAGATGGAATGCAAAAATTAGTGAAAAGCATCCAATAAAGACAAGTACATCTCAAACATGAGACCAAACAAATTATCTTGACCACATATTTCAATGTTCAATCACAAAATTGGATTAAACGACAGAGAGAGTTCAACTAGTGGGCATTGCGTCCTGGCTGGCTCAGTTTTCAATGATCTAAAAAACTCTGCCACTTGCATCATAGATTTTCTCTCTTCCCGATTCAATAAGAACATGCAATTTTTGGCTGCTCTATAAAGTATAGCGTCCATGGTGGCTTTTTTAGTTGGTACTTTCGCCCATCCGCAGATCCTGTACAGCCTTTCCAAAAATCATATAGCACTTGTAGTAAGTATCCAAGAGTGTATACATCGCTTGCCAGAGTATAGGCATCTTCAAGAAGGGGATCATTTAACTCTGGCACCAGACATCCTCGGTTTTGTCTCTCTCGATCAACAATAGACTGATCATGTGCCACCTTTTTTGGATTTTTGTCTGTCTCATATACAAAATTAAGCAAAAATCACTTTTTGAGTGCTCTTAGTAGAAGTCCCCAATCAATGATGCCGATGCGTGCCTTCATATTTTTAGTTAAGTGCAACACTATATTAAATGATTGTAGGTCGGTGTGAATAATGCCTGCCGTATGTGCACCTGCCATGCCATCCACCAAAGCATGCATAATGTGGGACATACTCATCACTACCTCCTTGACTTTGGCAAGTTGCTCCCGCCTTAGCCGCATGTCGGGAGGGGAAGGCTTTTTCCACTTTTGATCGAAGCGATATATCACTCTGACAAATTCACTGTATTTGAAGGGCACCTTCAAGAGTATGTTGCCGAGCGAGCCGCCATTATAGTATGGAAAAATTGTAATCCAAGGAAACTCATTCGTGAAAGCAAGAAACCTGATGATTGTTGGGTGAAAATACTTGCATGCCCTGCTCTGTTTGAAAGCTCTCAAACTTGAAGCTGCTATTTCCCTTGTACAATTTCCCACAATATGTTATGTGCTCATGAAGAAAAGGAATCCCTCAAACTTTGTACTCTTTTACTTCACCAAAGGCCCCTGAACCGCTTGTTTGTTCTTCAATCAATGCCTCGTGCAGATTTCCAATGAGATGTGCGCACATGGAGTTGTAAACAGTGCGCATAATAGTCCTTATCCCTATAACGTCTGGCTCCTCGGATGATGCAACGACTATGTCTTGGGTGATGTGCACTCTTTTTGGAAGTGACTCTGCATCTAATGCCCTCATGTGCTCTCTCTTCACCTTTTGCTCATTTCATATTGCATCCCATAGCTTCCGTCGATGTAAATTAGCAAAAGCTGGCACCAAATCTTTTAAATCCTCGTACGCAACTCGCATACTTCTCAAAATGGTGTGAGTTCTATGTTGATAATCAAAGTCGGCTAGCTTCTACCTTTCACACAATCCTGCATTGCCTTCTCTTCAGATTCGAGACAATGTATTTTCCCAAATCTGCTCAACAAGATCTCGCATGAGGATATCAAACTCATTGACTTTCCTTTTGACCTATCTGCATTTTGCGACACTATAATGACTTCTTTTGTGTGTAGGGCATGCAAGATGACTTTTTGCTCGTTTGTGGAAAGCATGGTGGTCGCAAAGATAGCAAGAGCTACAACTATTACAACACAAAATACTTAATACGTATCCATATGTTTCAAAATAAAAACAAAAACAAAAACAAAGTGTCCGACAATAGCAACCATATATATTAATTGTACATCAAGCAAAACATTACATTGCTATCTATTTACCCTAAAATGAGAGTCAAACAACGGTAACTAGACCATTAATTATACTTCAAGAAATATTACAACAACGGACACTTAATACGCATCCATATCTTTCAAAATAAAAACAAAACAAAGTGTCAGACATTAATGACCGGATAATTAATTTTACATCAAACAAAACATAACATTGCTATCCATTCACACTAAAATGAGAGAGAGAGAGAGAGAGGGAGAGAGAGAGAGAGAGGGAGAGTGGATATTAGACGACATTTAGAGTAGTTTCCTAAATTTTTAAAGATAAACAAAAGTAATGTTTGTTTGGAATTGTTTAATATTTCATGGAATGATTTTTTTGTTTGGAATTGTTGCACTACATATGATTTTTAAATCTTGAAAATAGAGTAACAAAGAGTAGCTTTTTAGGGATTTTTAACTTGATCTATATATATATAATATATATATATATATATATATATATATATATATATATATATATATATATATATATATATATATATATATATATATATATATATATATATATATTAAGAGAGAGAGAGAGAGAGAGAGAGAGAGAGAGAGAGATCCACAGAGAAAATCAATCCATGAAATCTTTAAACAATTCCAAAAAAATTGAGGTTTATTTTATATTTTGAAAGTGCCGTAAAGAGAAATAGAGTGAATTAAGAGTAGTGTTTTCAATTGTTTTACAAGTTCATAATCACTGATCGAGAGAGAGAGAGAGAGAGAGAGAGAGAGAGAGAGAGAGAGAGAGAGAGAGAGAGAGAGAGAGATTGCATGGTGTGAATCTTTATTTTTTTGAATATAGAGATAGAGAGAAATTACATGATATGTCATAAATTTTAGAGGTTTATCAAATTGAAGAGGAAGATAATATCAAAACTCTGATCCAAGAAATACTCAGGCCGCGTTACTGACCAAGTATCACATAAATCACGCAGATAAAAACAATACAAGCCGCATAACCGGCAAACAAAACAAATTTACAACATTTTTTTGCCGTGTTACCGACCAGATGCTACAATAAAAAAAAGAATACACCATGCACTACCGAAGGACACCATTTTGTTGCGTTACTAACAATGTGTTGCCCGAATCTAAGGGAAAAGGAATTGTATATAGACATAGCTTAGCCTGTTATCAACCATACGCCTACATTTGATAAAGGGAAGAGAAGGTGACATCATCATAAAGATAAAGGAAGGGAAGGTAACATCATCATAAAGATATTATTATTGCCACGTTACGGACTAGTACCACTACAATGTGCCATACTTATTAGAGGACACTACTTAGTCGCGTTACCAACCAAGTGCCCCATGATAAGCACCATTCCAAAAAATGGCCTTACACACGCATGCACCCCTCGTGTAGCGGGTTGCACACATCTAGCCGTGCACTGCGACTGTGTGCAGCTACTCGCACGAGCACACACACCCACACATACAAATCTCAGTACCTATGAGTGAGAAGATGATCAAGATATACATCCCAAAGGGCCTATTGGGGGCAACTAAATATAGGAAAATGTAGCCCGTCGGGCTTATTGACAACCTCGGCTGATTTCGCCGGGTATTAAAGATACTCTATGGACCTGCCAAGCTAAGCAAAAAACCTGACGGGATTTTGGCCAGTTTAGAAGTCACCCCAAACCGGTAATTTGTTGTTAATAACATGTTCACAAGTGTTATTACCAAAAAGAAAGCAATGATCATGTGATTATGAAATCCCTACCAAGAGCATGAGGAAGTAATACATGAAATTTCATTAGCAATGCTTACCTGTACAAAGAGTAGTGAGCGTGCAAGCGTAGACATACTCTTCACTACGTGAGCTCCAAAGTAAAAATAGATCTTCTAATAATTACAAATTTTGGACTTATATACCTAAGGTTAAAACTGGGTATTTGGCTAGAAAGGGATAATTACTTCAAAAATGTGATGGACTAGGGCATCTAGCCTCTTCATTAAGTACAAAATTATTTGGAAAAAAGTAGACTCTTCCAGACTCAGGATTTACGGCGCCGGCTTAGGCAAAAAATAAATGATTGAGAAGGAAAAGGTTTTGCAGGCCCATCCAAGTTGGCGTGATTGGGTTCTTTGCTTCAACAGATTGAAAGGGTGCCACACTTTGAAAAGGGCAAAGCACTTTCTAAAACTAAAGCGAGGGCACCATGAAGATGGAGAACGCATAGTGTTCTCTAGGCTGCACATAGAATCGAATGTAAAGCGCAAGAGAGTTTTTAATAAAACAAAGAGAAAATTATTAAACCTAAGCATAGCTTTAAACAACGCTAGATGAAAAGCCGAAAGATAAGGCATGTAAAGTAGATCATACACCTCGATGTGACATGTTGTGTAGGTCCTAAGCAATGTTTTCTACAAAGTGACTCATGCAAGAAACGAAAAATTGACTAGATGCAGGTACCTAGTCCCGCCAATGACTAAAATGCACAACTTCCTTGATAAAAGAATGACCACCTTTTAAGTGGCAAAAGCAAAAGGCCCAGGTCGTAACAGGATGAACCAATATAAATGAGTGTAAGGTTCGAGGAACGAGGCAATGCACATGGCTACAAAAACAAAAGGCTACCAAGCCATATGCCCGTGAGTACAACAAGATTCTTCAAAACGAATAGGCTGACTTGAGGACCTAGGTCCTTATCCATGAATAGCCAGAGATGTGTGCAAACAAAATAGAAATTATAGTGTTCAATCCAAGGCCTCGACCAAATGTTCAAGCCCTCCAATCAAGCGGGGATTGCAAAGCCAGTGGGGAATTTAAGTTCTTAAGAAAGGCCATGTGAGGCCTATAGCTCATGCAAAATTCAGGGACGGAGCCCTACAATAATGGTGCGGTTTAGGCTAACACTTATGTATTAGCTAGTTATTGATAGCACGCAGGATGGTGATGAATTATGATTAGTCTAGACCTTCAACCTCATTTACCATAGCAAATGAAGGTTGAAGGTGGTTAGACAAGAAGCTTCTATGGGGGAGCCATTAAAATGGTTCTTGGCTATGCCCAAGAGGAGATTATGTTGCCCCTTATAGCGACATAAAATACGTACTTGATTCATATTTTTAAATAGTGGAAAATTGTATAGCATTAGCCCATATAGCTATAGGTGCATGGATACATAATATTGAATGGAAGCCGGGTTAACGTAGGGTCAGCTTGAGCTATAGGAGTCAAAGCTAAAATAATTGAGAAAGAGAATACATAATGTATTGCACGGTCACCCTTAAGTGTTCACAAGCCTATAGGTTTCTAATACTGAACTAGTATCATGGTATGGTGTCTAATCCCAACCTTGGCATATGTAGGCTTGGAAAAGTAGGGTAAAGTCGACAGACGCCCCATTGTTTGAGGTGTTGCTATGAATATGGTTGAGTATCCCTATGGCAAAGGGCGCATGAAAGGAGGTACGTCTTCTATGTCACCTTGAGGATTACGTATTAAAAGGATGGTATAAATTTGGAAAGTTTTCTTCTACATGGAAGGCCTCGAGAACATCTAAGATCAAGCCAAGGTAGAAGGTATGATGATATGATATGGCATAAAAGGTAAGTCCAATTTCAACCAAGTAATATTGTATATTACTCAGAGTTTAAAATTTGAAACAAGTACTACAATGTTTAAAGCGAAAGTTAAACAATAATGCTCCTTAATGCCAAAATTTTCAAAGTCTAAACCAAGAGACATTGAAAATTTGTTAAAACATCATATCATTATTGTTTTAAAAGGAGACAAATTGTTATTCTCAAGTGAGGAAAGATCTATAGTGCAGTTAGTTCCTTACAAAGGTAAACAAGAAAAGCACAACACCGTGTGTGTGTGTGTGTGTGTGTGTGTGTGTGTGTGTGTGTCATTGCATTGCACACACACACACATACTCAAACATAGCACATTGGACATGTACACAATGCCAAGAGCCAAGGATTTCATTAACGTATTCACAAATGCGTGAACACATTAATAACATGTGTTAATAACATAATTTTATGTTTTGATCACATCTATATTCACACAACTTTTGCTATGACCGGCTTGAACCTACTCTGTCTGTAAACCTGTCCGGCTTTTGCTTTGCCCGTAGGGCCCACCGGGCAAACCCAAAGCCCTATGGGCTATGTCATCACTATATAGAGCGGACAATTAGGAACATTTTTAGCTTTTTGAGAAAGATTTGGAGTGTTTAGAACTCCTGATTGGCTAAGAGGGTCCTTTTGGGAAGAAGGTCCTTATTTTAGGAACATTCTTTTTTCCTCATAGGCTCGCCTAAGGCTACTGAGCCAGTAGTTTTCAATTTTTTAAAGTGTGGGTTGAGTGCGGTTTGTAGCTTATACCTGCAGAGATTTAGGAACAAAGTTGAAGGCACTTGAGCTTGTTTCTATTTGAGCAACACACGTAATTTACATGTTGCTTGCTCCCTTACCAGAAAGCAATCTACCCATTGCATCTTCATCAAAGCGTCATTTTGACTTGGGAAAGGTGTATATGCGTCAAACTTCATTGCAAGAAAGCTGGTAGCAGTCTACTCAATGATGCACAACTCGCTCTTTGCTGAAGCGATTTACTTTTCAGGAAGTGCTATGATGATGGTGGACAATGAGCATTGGAAGAGAGCATGGAACAAAATTAGTGAGTTTGGATCAGGGTTTTAACCGCCCATGTACCATGCTATGTAAAATGATCTATTGGAGGAATGCTATGTTCAAGTAAAATAACGTGTGCAAAGGAAAATTCTTAGCAATATAGAGCTTTCTGGATGTACCATAGTTAGCGAAAACTGGTCCAATGTACAAAGAAAACCACTAATTAATTTAATGATCATTTCACATGGAGGTGAAACATTTGTTCCTCTTGTAGATTCACATGGTTCAATTAAGTATGGGGTTTACATTGCTGATGCAATTGCCTCTGTGATAGAGGAAGCGGGTGCTAAACATGTAGTCCAAATTGTGATGGACAATGCAAAGAATTGCAAGAATCTTGGAAAAATCTTGAAGCGACAATATCCGCATGTTTTTCCTTCTAGGTGCAATACACTTGGTTTGCATCTTGTATTAAAATATTGGTATAAAAGTGTCGATACCAAGTTGTTTGCCTCTATTGTCGATACTGCTCGCCAACTTGTGAGATTAATGCTCAAAAGACATAGAGTATTAGAAATTTTACAACCTCGCATGTCAGTTATGTTAAAACTACCTGCAAAGACTAGATTTTGCACTCACTTCTACACTTTGAGTCTCTTCTTTGAAATAAAGATGGTGTCATAACTACATTTACATGCATGGAATTTCATGACTGGGAGAGCGAGCAAAACGGAAAATTGAAAGAAAAAATCAAAATTTAAGGACAGTGCTTAGGAAAAATACTTGGTGGAGTACTCTTATGGATGCATATCATGTAATGATGCCTGTTATGTATGCCAAATGCAATCTTGATCAGAGGGCGCCCAATCTCGAAAAAATATGGATGCAATGGTGGACTGTCCAAAGGAGTTTGGAGTGTCTTGAAAAGTTAGAGCAATCGGTGGTGGAAAAGCATTGGCGTGTTCCATTCTCTCATCGAAAAAGGAAAGTCCTCTTGAAGTACTTTCGTGCTAGATGGATTGGAGCGCATACACCATTACACAGTGCTGCTTACACCTCAATATTGGAATATGGACTTGATGTCCAATGTTGAAGTGGTTCATGATTTTTACACAATGGTCAATATTTTCTATGCCAATGTTGATGATTGTGTAAGATGCATAAAAGAAATGTCCTCCTTTCGATTGAAACAAGGTCTATTTTCAAACTCTCTTGTTCAACAAATGGCAAAAGAGTAGCCTCCATAGAAATGGTGGATGATGAATGGTGGAGAACACTATGCTTTGTTGCGTAATCTTGCGATGAATGTTTTAAGCGAGCGTTCTTTGAATTCAAGCTCAAAAAGAAATTGGAGCATGTACAAATATATTCACAGCACTATTTGCAATTGATTCCTTGTGGGTTGTGCAGATAAACTTGTTTACATGTATTGCAATGAAAAACTTATGCGGCACATTGAAAGCGAAGAACATGAAGAAGATATTCCTAGATGAATTTATGATTGCGATGATGTAGAAGACAAACACTTTGACGCTCGACCTGTTGTGCACAAGCCTTGAGGTAGAGGAAAATTTTGATATAGACTCATACGAGCTCAATCAAGCATGCAAAAAAGTAGACATAGATGATAGAATCTTGGAAAATGATAACAATGAAGATTAAGCAACAATTTCATTGACTTTGTGAAAGAGTGTCATTAGTAAAAGAGTACAATTAGTTTTTGTCTTGGAATAGATTTCTGGGAATTGCCTCTTACAACCCCAGTGGTTTGTATTCATTGGGCATGCCAAGTATGGTATATAGGCCTTCATTAAATGTTGAGCCACAGAATGTGCATGTGGACATATTTTGCATTTTCCTCACCAAGTATATAAGATGGTAATAGTGTCCACATGCTCCAACCATCGAAGACTTTGTAGCATAGGGGACATTGGTTGGTGGAGGAACTGTTAGCCAAATTTGAGATGCCCACAAGCTCAAGCTGCGGTATAAAGTAGGAGATGTGATTGCCTTGGCATATAGGATTTAAACATTGAGAAAGGCCCTGCACATCTTGACTAAGCTTGTTAAGTTGCACTTCAACCCTTGCGGTGGTTGGGGGAGGGGTCTGCACTTGTGATAGTTGCACTCCTTCTTGCTCTTTTGCTGCGAGCTTTTCCCCAATGATTTATTTAACCTTGCTCAACTCCAATCCAGCCCCTTCCAGCATAAGAGCAAGCTCTTTCATGTGAATGGCATTGTCTCCTTATGAATATCATGGGTGCTAATGGTGGCATCTCTGGAAGTGAAGTCCATTGGCCTATCGAGAATAAAATTCATATAAAGTATTTTAACAAATTAGAGTGGTGCATCTACATTATGGAGCGGATGGCCATACAGTGAAGTTCACTGAACTATCAACTATAAAATGCATATAAAGAATTTTAACAAATTAGAGTGGTGCATCTACAGTATGGAGCGGACGAACATACACCTCCAGGAAGATTCGCTCAACGTTGAGTTTGATGTGAATATTTTGGAAACTTGACACCTTCCATCTTCCCTTGTTGATCTCACCTTTGAGCACAGCCATATCTCTTTGATCATATCTTTTGTGACTTGTTTGTTTATGTGACTCTATTGAGCATGACTGGGGTTTGTCCATTTGGACAATCTGCAGGCCGTTCTAGTTGCCTGGCGAGCAGTCAAACCTTGTGCAAGATCTTTAAGTTGCTCGTATGCCTTTCTAGCCAACTCATGGTGCTTGTTATCTTGTTTGTCTACCATGTCTACAAAAATATAGATGGTATAACAAACTTGGTGAATGAAAGATTAATACATAAGACTTCCATCTCATTGGCCTCGAAAATTGAAAGATGGAATGCAAAAATCAGTGAAAAGCATCCAGTAAAGACAATTACACCTCAAACATGAGACCAAACAAATTATCTTGACCACATATTTCAATGTTCAATCACAAAATTGGATTAAACGAGAGAGAGATTTCGACTAGCGGGCATTGCTTAGGAAGAAAAGGAATCCCTCAGACTTTTGTACTCTTTTACTTCACCAAAGGCCCCTGAACCGATTGTTTTTCCTTCAATCAATGCCTCGTGAGGAATGCCGATGAGATGTGCGCACATGGAGTTGTAAACAGTGCGCATAATAGTCCCTATCCCTATAACGTCTGGCTCATCGGATGATGCAACGACTATGTCTTGGGTGATGCGCCCTTTTTTTGGAAGTGACTCTGCATCTAATGCCCTCATGTGTTCTCTCTTCACCTTTTCCTCATTTCATATTACATCCCATAGCTACCATCGATGTAAATTAGCAGAAGCTGGCACCAAATCTTTTAAATCCTCGTACGCAACTCGCATACTTCCCAAAATGGTGTGAGTTCTATGTTGATAATCAAAGTCAGATAGCTTCTACCTTTCACACAATTCTACGTTGCCTTCTCTTCAGAGTCGACACGATATATATTCCCAAATCTGCTCAACAAAATCTCGCACAAGGATATCAAACTCATTGACTTTCCTTATGACCTCATCTATATTTTGCGATACTATAATGACTTCTTTTGTGCGTAGGTGCTAACTGAGTCAACGTCACTTAACAAAAGTTGCTAAAGACCAAAGACGTACGAATGCACATCGAAGATCAACATGAAGAAGCAATAAATATTGGAGTTACACATTTTTCACATTTTTCCAAAATGGTTATGTATTGTAAATTCTCGATTTATTTCAAGCCATTGTAATATTTTAATGTGTTACGGGCTTAATGGGAGTTCCAAGCTATAAAGAACAAGTCTGGTAGTGTGTCTAGGTGACAAATTCAGTAAGTGGTGGAGCCCTAAAGGGCTTGGGCGCCCGGACATTGCATATTTTTACCCTAGGTATATAAGGCAGTGTGTAAAAGAAATTAGGGTTCTCAAGCTCATTTGTTGAGAGCACTCTTTGGTGAGAGCTCTTGAGGTGTGTGGCTATGGAGTCCTTGAGCTTCTCCTTGCCCACAAGACTCAATTAATACTAATCAATGGTTCATTCTCTTTCACTATACCTCTCTCATGATTTTTATGAATACCTATGATGCTTAGATTAGCTAGATTGTAACTAATTAGCGGTTAATCCCTCTCTAATCTTGTGTGATTGCCCTCTCTTGCTTGTGTGTGCATGTAGGTTTGATTGGAGTATGGTGCTACATAGATCTATGTGTGTGTGCTTGCGATTAGTGTGTTGCATGATAGGATTAGTGTTGTGTGCATCTTGCAATCGTAGTGTATGTAATTGGATTGATTAGAGGTGAAGAGAAGTGGACGTGGAGATTGCCGTTCATTGTGGCTTAGCTCCTCCATAAGCCGAGAAGCTCACCTCATAGAGTTAACCATTTGTGTTGCCACGATTAGCTCACTAACCGTATGAGTGTTTCCATGCCCTATCTGGGTAGCTCATCCCTCCGTATTGACAATTTTGTTGGTCATTGGAGCTATTGCAACGATGGAACCCCCCACAATTTGGCACCGTTACCCGGGACGATGGCCTATGCTAGTATAATTGTGGCATAATCGAATGCGTTCCATCACTAATTTCACTTGTGTGTTTATGTTTTTGTGGATTTTGGATGTGTGTGCATGAAGCAATGTGTTCATAATTTCCTAATTTGTCACCGTGTCTTGCCAATTGTGTGTTTACACACTCTAATTTCAATCTAACCCCTTGCTAATTTGACTAATTATTGCTAACTTAATATTTTGCTATGAAGGATTGGAGCATTCAAACATTCAATTGATCTTCAATGGAAAGGTAATCAAGGTGGTATTATCAACATCCCTAGAATCTAAAGATTGTGTAGATCCCACCATAATGATGCAATGTAATGTTGATCCTATGTTGATGGAATGCAATGTTGATGCTATGTTGGATTGAAAATTTTTTGATTATTCATTTTCATGCCATCATAATGCCGAAATTTTTAAGATTTGGCGGCGTATGAATTTGACAAGTTTTAATTGCTAATTGGTGAATGTGCGTTGCTAATTGGGTGCGTAATTGAGTTATTGCATGCTTGGATGGTCAATTTCAAGTGTGTATGCACTAAAATCAAGTGTATGTGTATTCTAATTGAGTGTGTGTATGCCTAATTTTAGGTGTGTGCACTATTTTGTCCATGTTTGTGCACCAAAAAATCAATGTGTGCTTAATGATTTTTCAATTGTGATGATTGATTTGTGTTGTGCTCATGTCCAACTAATGATTTGTGAAGTCACATTGCAATTTCGACAAGTTTAACCCTTTTGTGTGCGCACATAACAGTGCGCATCTTATTTGTGTGTGTGTGCCTAAAAAGTGTTTAATTTGCATGATTGATTCATTTTTCGATTGCATATTTGATGTGTGTAATGTTTAATTGCTGCATTTTTTAACTCAAAACAGGGATTTACACACTTCAATTGCGTCAAATTTTGACCTAATTTTGTCGGTAATTTTGCTGGTTTAATTGTCTAGTCTTAATTTTATTGATGTAATTGTTTAGCAATTGATTGATAAGATTTTTGTGATTTTATTTGGCTGCACTATTCCCATATGTGTGGAGATTTCTAAAAAAAAAGGATAACTTTCGATGATTTTTATAATTTTTTGCTAATTTTTGCATTAATTTCATAAAATTTTGATATTTTGTGATCTTTACGAGCTATTTTGTGTGTGTGTATTTACGGCATCATTTTGTTTGCATTTATGTCCTCCATGGTCGAGTTTTGAGTGTTTTGCTATTTCAGGGGGCCGGATTGATGATTGTGTCGTAAATTGCATTTTCGATAAAATCTGCTAATTTTGATGTGCTTTTGCGTGTCGAAAGTGTTCGATTGTGATTGCCGATGATTTTTGGAGATTTTCAGAAATTTCTGGGAATTTTTTGGACTTTTCTGGCGATTTTTTGGATTGTCCCCGGCCCTTTCGACGCATAAAATTCTTTGTAGCGGATAGATCTTTACGGTATGCTGGGATAATTTTCGCATGCGTTAAAATTCTCTTCTTCTTCTTCCCTTTCCGTGTGAACCCACCCACACCCACTCTCTCTGTCTCTTCTCTTACTCTCTCTCTTATCCTGGAAAAACACGATTATTTGCCCTCTCTCTAACTCCATCTCCCTCTCTCCCACAATTCACGATTATTTAGACTCTCTCACTAACTCCTTCTCTCTTCCTACTCTCCAAATCACTCTCTCTCCTAGCTACACGCCAAACCCCACCCGCCTGTCCCGCTGTTAGCACGTCCGCACGTAAACACACACACACACCCCCTGACGCTCTCTCTCCTCTGCACCGCCAAGCCATTGTATCTTTCTCTCTTCTCTGCGCGCGTAACGGAGCCGCCTTCTCCTTGTACCTTGGCAATCAGCGCCGACAGATGCAACCCACGTGCAGTCTCTCTTAACTCTCTCTCTTTCGCTGTCTCCCACACACACACTTTATCTTGTCTTCTTTCTCTCTTTCTTTGTTAAATTGCTATCCCCTACTGGAGCCATTTGTCTTTTTCCTTTTTTTTTGTTATTGACTTTTTATTGTATTCGTTTCATTTTGGTTCTTTTTAATTTCATTTCATTTCGTTTTCATTCCTTTTAAATTTCATTTCATTTCAATTCAATTTCATTTTTGTTTCTCTCATTTTCATTTCATTTATTTGTGCCCTAACCAGGTAGCTCATCCCTACATATTGACAATTTTGTTGGTCATTGGAGCTATTGCAACGATGGAACCCCCAACAGTAGGGCATGCAAGATGACTTTTTGCTCGTATGTGGAAAGCATGGTGGTCGCAAAGATAGCACGAGCTACAACTATTACAACACAAAACACACATCCATATCTTTCAAAAAAAAAAACAGTGTCAGACAATAACAACCATAAATATTAATTGTACATAAAGCAAAATATTACATTGCTATCCATTTACCCTAAAATGAGAGTCAAACAACAAAAAACTAGACCATTAATTATACTTCAAAAAATATTCCAACAACAGACACTTAATACGCATCCATATCTTTCAAAATAAAAACAAAAACAAAGTGTCAGACATTAGTGACCAGATAATTAATTGTACATTAAAAAAAAACATAACATTGGTATCCATTCACATCAAAATGTGTGTGTGTGTGTGTGTGTGTGTGTGTGTGAGAGAGAGAGAGAGAGAGAGAGAGAGAGAGAGAGAGAGAGAGAGTGGATATTAGAAGGCATTTAGAGTAGTTTCCTAAATTTTTAAAGATAAATAAAAGTCATGTTTGTTTGGAATTGTTCAATATTATCATGGAATTGTTTTATTGTTTGGAATTGTTGCACTACATATGATTTTGAAATCTTGAAAATAGAGTAACAAAGAGTAGCTTTTTAGTTCTTATTTTCAAGGACCATAGCATACTTCTTGTTTGTGTTCATAACAAGAGGAAACAATATATGTTTCTATGTATATATGTATGTGTTTATTTATGTATGTATACATGTATATATACATCTGAGTATGTATGTAAGTACGTACACACACACTAGTACTTCAGTCAAATTAAATTGAACTTCCTTTTTTTAATACAGATTCAATTTTCTCCATATTATAGTAATGGAGACCACTATCATACGATGAAGAAGAGCCTTCAGAGAGAGCGCCTTCAATTTATTATGAAGAGGAGGGGATTCCATGTTGGTGTGATAGATGTGGAGGCTTACATTGAAGGCCATGATGCCAATGTCATACACATGAGTTGGATTGGGGTGTTTATGCTCATGCAGCAACGCTCACATAGCGAGATGAACATATGGTTAGTATTCTTTTACTCTAATTTATAATAATTAAATTCTTATAGTTAATTGTGTCAATAATATAAATAATAATTCACATGAATTGGATTGGGGTGTTTATGCTCATGCACCATCGCTCACATAGCGAGATGAACCTATGGTTAGTATTCTTTACTCTAATTTATATTTATTAAAATACTTATAGTTAATTGTGTCAATAATATAAATAACAATTCACATGTAGGGACATGCATCTCTAGTTGATGATGAGGATGCCATCTATGATCAAGCTGCTTGTCATTCTCACACATGACATGGTCATGCAATCCAGAAATTGCAAATGGAGGTCTTGCGACAACCTTTGCCTCCTAGCCTTGAGAGCAAGACTCGTGGCGATTATGCATTGCCCAATCGTCTTTTATCTTTAGTACATACATATAATTGCAGACACTATGGGGGATGGCATGGAAAATCTCTTCCTAGAGATGGAGAGGTTTTTAGCTTTTGGGGTGCTCGTTACATAATAGCTCTTTCTAGCTTTCAAATGGTATATCGTGGCCTATTCATTGCACAAAATCTACAAGTCCCACCACATTTAGAGGCGACCCTTATGTGGTTTTGTGGACCTATATATGGATGGGGCCTTTAGCATCAGTTGGCACACTACATCCATAGCATAACCACTTATGGTTTGTGTCTCAATGCAACATCCCTTTTAGATAGAGGCATTACCCATGCAAAAAGTCAAAGACTTTATCTAGATAGCATACCATATACACATGGAAACATAGCGGGCTTAATTAATAGTATTCGGGAAGGAATTCAAGAACCAATTGCACATTTGTGGAATGCGGAAATGGATATGAATCGGAGTACATGAGCAGAGATATTCCAAGATACATTCTTGTAAATGCCATTAGATCATTATGTGTCGGTGATGAACCATTAGTAAACTACGGATTTTGAAGGCCAGAAAGAGCACCTCCACCTCTAGATTGAATATGTAAAAGCGTACAAGAAATGTGCAATTGTGGAGTATTTATCAAAATTCTAAAATTTACACACCTATGTTTGATACTATTAATTTTTTGGCTTAATCAATTTGTTTCTTTTTTAAATGCTACGTATGTGCTACAAAATATTAAGTTTGATTTTTGTATATAAAATGCTTATGGGGACGGTAGCAGAGCGAGCTCAACGAAGCAAGATTTTTTTTTTTCATCCCACCATCACTACCTCCCATTGCCGCCCCTTAGCACCCATCACCACCCACCACCCTAGCCCACCGCTGGTGGTCATTGGTGCTAACTTACTACCACCATGTGCCACTCCTACTCCTACCACCACCGCCCATTGCCACCCCTCCCTCCAGTGCAGTAGCCAAGGACCTCTCTCTCTCTCTCTCTCTCTCTCTCTCTCTCTCTCTCTCTCTCTCTCTCTCTCTCTCTCTCCTTTTCTGTGACATTAAAATTCTCCTCTCTTTCTCTCTATCTTTCTAAAAAAACCTAAAACATTAGCGATTTTGCTAGTGCCTCCATTTTAAAAAAAAAATTAGACCCTCTCATCGCTCCCCTTCTCTCCCTCTCATGATCCCTCCAGCCCATTCCCTCTCTTGCCCCCTGTTCTCTCTCTCTCTCTCTCTCTCTCTCTCTCTCTCTCTCTCTCTCCAGCCCACCTCTTTCCTCTCTCTGGCCCCCATCCCTTGCTCTACGTCCGCCCCTCCCTCTTCCCTAGCTCCGATCCTTCCCCTTCCTCTCTCTTACATATATATATATATGTGTGTGTGTGTGTGTGTGTGTGTATAAATATATATGTCTGTATATATATATATATATATATATATATATATGTATGTATGTATGTATGTATGTATGTATGTATGTATATATATATATATATATATATATATATATATATATATATATATATATGTATATATGTCTGTATATATATATTTATTTATATATTTATATATTTGTGTGTGTGTGTGTCCTTCTATCCTGCTCTCCCTATCCCTTCCTATCTCTCTCTCCACTTGCCACCCCTCTCCCCCCCCCTATTCCCTTTCTCTCTCTCTTTGCTTCCACCACACCACCCCTTGAGTCCCTCCAACCATAGAGAGGAATGAAACAAAATGGAATGAATTGTTATGTTAACTAAAATGGAATGAAATGCTATATTAAGAATTTTCATAAGGCAAAAATGACCTATGAGAGAGGAAATTGATACAATCTTGGTGGATCTAATACAATGCATGGGTACAAAGGAAAATGAGTGTGAGAGAGAGAGAGAGAGAGAGAGAGAGAGAGAGAGAGGGAATGGAGGAGCCAGCGGGGAAGGGAGAGGTAGATAGATAGATTTTATTATCGTCCTCGGACGTCAAATATGACATATGGGACCAAAGTTACATGTGATGTAGTATTTGTGTGGCTGATGAGTGATTCTTGATGGTCCAAAATTGTGGTGATGAGAGTCGTAATGGAGAGCCCACACTATGGCTTGGAGAGGAAAGTATGTAGGTCTAGGTCATCTCTGAAAATGTGAAGGAAGTAAGTTTGCATGTGACCAAAAGTTGAGCACTGTAGAAGTGTGTGGTACTCAGACTCTCGAACTTGCAAAGAGAGAGAGAGAGAGAGAGAGAGAGAGAGAGAGGGAGGAAGGGGGAGGGGAGAGTGAAGCGTAGTATTTTTTTTTTTTTTAAAGGAAAAGAAAGGGAGTGCAAGGGGTGCTTAGGCAAAACAAAACAAAAAAGTCATCCAAAGCAATAGCGATATCGCTATTGCTTTGGATGACTTTTTTTTTGTTGCCCTAAGCACCCCTTGCACTCTCTTTCTTTGCCTTTATATAAATAAATAAAACTACACTCCACTCTCCCCCTCTCACAATCTCCCCCCCCCCCTGCCCAACCCTTCCCTTCCCTTGCGGACCCCTCTCCCCCCTTCTCCTTCTCTCTCTCTCTCTCTCTCTCTCTCTCTCTCTCTCTCTCTCCCCCCCCCCCCCCCCTTTCTCCCTCATTTTATTTTGTAACCAGACATTGTATTAGATCCACCAAGATTGTATCAATTTGGTCGCATGGGTCATTTTGGCCTTTCGAAGATAGATAACATAGCATTTCATTCCATTTCATTTCATTTCTCATTGGGATTGGAGGGACTCAAGCGACAGTGTGACAGGAGGCAGAGAAAGAAAAAAGAAAAATGCAGTGGGAGAGAGATCGATAAGGGGGGAGAGAGAGAGAGAGAGAGAGAGAGAGAGAGAGAGAGAAGGGGGGTGACAAAATTGTGAGCGAGAGAGGGGAAGTGTATTGTCTTTTTAAAAGAAAGACAGGCTCACCCTGTACAAACCCCCCCCCCCCCCCATGCGCGCTCTCTCTCCCAGTCTCCTACTCTCTCTCCACCTACCACCCCTCTTCTCTTTATCTCTCTCTCCCTCCCAATTGCCCCCCTCTCTCTTTCCCTCCTGCTATCACTCTCTCGTTCTCTCCCTCTCTCCCTCTTTTACCAAAAAAGGGAGGAACTAGAGATACTGCTAGTGCTTTGTTGTTTTAAAATATATCTCTCTCTCTCTCTACCCTTGCCACCCTTCCCTCTCGTCCTAGTGTGTGTGTGTGTGTGTGTGTGTGTGTGAGAGAGAGAGAGAGAGAGAGAGAGAGAGAGAGAGAGAGGAAGGGAAGAGGAGGAAGCACATGGGCGGCAAGAGGAGGAAGGGGAGGTAGGGAGAGCGGCACTCCAAAAAAAAAAAGCTCGCTCCGTTGAGCTCGCTCAAAGACCTAACTCAATGCTTATAATTGTGTCTATGTGATAGGTTCCAGAGTATGATGTTGAAAATGATGTGCGTTTACCTTCTCATGGCATCTCACGTAGGTCAATTGATTGCATGAAACTTTGTCATAAAAGTGATCCAAATGGGTATCAGAGATTAAAGAAACTATATGGTTCGCATTTTGACAAAGAGAATGATGTTTTTGATGATGATGATGGCATGGATTATTTTATTCATGATTGGTACGAAGAAAGTGAAGCATGCAATAACGAAAGTTTTCTTAGAGCGGAAGCGCTAGAGCAAATCTATGAAGAAGCAAATTTGTCACGATTAAGCACGAGTTTGCTTAATATGAATCTCTAAAATCATTATGCTTGGAGTAATGCATCCGGTTATGCACTATTAAAGTAAATGTCTTCTCCATTGTCAATGTTTATTGCAATATTTTTGAATATTTTAATACATAATTTGTATGTGGTCTTTGCTCAAAATGTTGCAGGTTACTATCTCAAAAGTTCTTACTCTCAAACAACACCCTTTCTACATCAAGAGATGACGTGAAAAAGATCTTGAGCAAGCTTGGACTCAATTACAACACCATACACGCATGTCCCAGCGGTTGTATTTTCTATACAAATGAATACAAAATAAAAAAGTATGTCTAAAATATAAACATCTCGTTCTAAAGATACGAGGGGACAAATCTCTCATAAGGTGCTTTGACATTTTCTGTTGGCATCCCGTATACAAAACATATTTCGAACCCCTGATTTAACAAGACTTTTGACTGTGGAGCAAAGAATGCAAGTACGGATGGGATTATAAGAATTCTCTAGGATTGCCCTGCTTTCAAACATATCAATACAAAATGGCCCGAGTTTGAAACAAAACGACGACACATTAAGATGGACGCTGGTTTGGATGGTGTGAATCCATTCTCCATACGCTCAAGTAAATGGTCTACTTGGTCAATAGTTCTAGTTAACTACAATCTACCACCCTTTATTTGTTTTAAAAAAGAGCATTTAGTTTGTCTCTCATAATTTGAGAAAAACGTCAAGTTAAAAACATTAACGTATACTTGTCACCTCTAATTGACGACCTCCAAGAGTTTTGGAGAGGGATAAACGTGCTTGATATGTCAAAACTGGAAAATGAAAGGAGATTCAGAGTGCGAAAATTTTAGCATAGACTATACACAACTTTCTCGGCTACAGATTATGTGCCGGTAATGATTTCATTTTAAGTAATACATACATATACGCCTTTTTATTTCATTCTATTTTTTATTATCATACTAAATATTTCACTATGGATGTTGGGTTCTCAATCAAAGATTATAAAGCTTGTCCCTCATACGGCAATTGGTTGAAACCTACGTATAGTAAGCAGCTCAATAAAAATATATACCTTCGACACAGACGATTCTTACCCGAAGATCATTTGCTACATAGAAGCACACAGACTAGACATTTCAATCGAAAGATCGAGAGTGGACGATGTTCAGAACGGATGACACGTATCTAAAATGGACCGAAGGATCTATTATCGATCCAGAGTTAGAGCTTACAAGTGATAGAGATGATGACTAATCTCGAGAATGACCCTCTCTAACTCCCTCTATCTCTGTATGGTTTTCTTTGCAGTATTGGAAAAAATTGAAGATCATTCATCTTCTTGATCCTATGCATATATTCAAAAATTTAAGCCACTCTTTGTGGAAACATCTTATTGGTTTGAAAGACACAGATGCAGCTCGAAACGACTTAAAAGATCAAAATTACAAACACAACTTGTGGCCCCATGTTGATGAAGAGACGGATCGAAAAGAATATGCACATCCACCATGGGTTCTTACCTCCAGAGATATTGACACAATTAATCAAAGAATATGATCTATCTGCACACCTACCAGATACGGTGCCTCATTGAAGAATATATTCACTATGGATGGCACAAGTCTTTGAACTGGAAGACACATGATTGTCATAATTTCATCAAGGTAACCCAATATTTTTTTAATTGTAACAACTCTTTCCTCCAACCAAGAGATACTAATTTGATTGTACATTGATACATATAGCATGTTCTCCCCCTTGTTATTGATGGTTGCTTAACGAGTGGTATCCAAGATATTATCTATCATTTAGGGAAGCTAGCAAGGTATTTGTATAGCTTGCGGATGTTTATATTTGTACTTTTAATAAACATTTTTCACATTATTCTTCTATTTTCTTTTACAGATGCATCATGTCTAAGGAGATTGACACAAGGTCAATACGGCAAAAGAAAAGGGAATGCATTGAGCTCCTTTGTTTGGCAGAGAAAGAGTTATCGACATCCTTTTTTGATATCCAAGTCCACGTGCTCATTCATCTCGTGGATGAGATAGAGATTGCAGGTGTTGTTAGCACTCCTTGAACTGGATTCACTCATGGATGAGCACAGATCCACAAATTGCACTTTAGGAAAAATAGATAGCTTCTCTTCAAGGAATCCACAGTGTCGTCTAGTGGCCGCACTGAGTAGTCTAACTGGTGGCGGTAATGTAGTGGTAGTTGTTGGCTCTGGCAGAGGGGTCTTGCGATTATCAGAAGGTTATCATGTTTTGGTGAGATGAAGTGATATACTTATGTGCACTATATATATATGTACATATATATATATACACATATATATATACATATAGATGCATACATACTTTATATAAAAAGAGATTCAACCTATTTGCTGCTTCTGCTAAAGGCTCTTGAGAAGAGCCTTGGTCTGGGCATACGGGTCTCAAGGCCTCCTGTAGTTGGCGTATGGTAGCCTCCAATTCCTCGTCGGGGAGCTTCTTGTACTCTAAGATATCCTCTGCTATCTGCTCCCTTGGAATACTAGCAACTCGTAACATGCTCTTCAAGGCCAATAGTAGCCCTACTCGACCTGAGGTAAGAGCCATCCAAATGATCTGTTTGAAAATTTTAGGTTTTAGTCAAAGGTAAAAATATCCAGAGAGCTTCTCTAAAGACATTTTGTTTCTTATCAGAGAAAAATTGAGAGACTTTACACTTTTACAAATCTTTACTTATTTCCTTCCTTCAATGATTGATTTTAGTATGAATGATGGTTCCTCTTACTTTTTGTGGAGAGAGGGAATGAGAGAGTGGTATCAATGCCGCAGTGACCCGAGAAAGGTAGACAATGGCACTCTATCATAACCTTTTTTGCAACATCATGTTTTGCATCAAAGAGCAGTCCCGTATGGAATAGCCTGCAACTCTCTCCCCACTCTATAGTTGGGAGAAGATATCTGAGAAATCTGAGTCTATTGTGTACTGGTCTACCATATTCTTGAAGCTTCTATGATGTATCGTGAAAATAGAAAAAGCCAAGGGCTTGCGAGACAATGCATCTGCCACCACATTTTTTTGTCCCTATACATGGAATATCTGAAAGTGAAACTGTGATAGAATATTTTCTCATCTCATTTGCTTTTTTGATAGTTGCTTCTATGAAAATAAGTAGTGTCTCTAATGGTCGATGAAAATTGTAAAGTCAGCTGCGAGTAGAAAATGGCACCACTAAGTAAGAGCGTGGATCAGTGCCAAAAAATCTTTATTGTAAATGTTTGCAACGCATTAAGGACGTGAAAACATCCTGCTCTCATAAGCTATCACATGGCGTTCTTGCATCACGACTGCTCCCATGAGAAAGGAACCCCTTTCTGAGTCAACATACGCAAAGGACAAAAAAATGTATCTCTTGCAAAAAAAATCGCTCTTTTTTGCATTTATGACCAATCGATGTTGCTGTAGTGCCTGAAAAACTTGTAACAGATGTTTGTGTTCACTTGAAAATGTCCATCTCATTTCAGTATAGTACAACCCAAACATCAAGTGGCAGGTGACGTACCCGTTATACATTTACACCAAAAACCGACTCAATTTATACAGAGGAGATCTAGATCGTCTATGCATAGTTGGTCCAGGCCTATCAGTGGAGGAGTACACTACTTTACTAGACAAGACACTACATGGTGTTGCATTAGAGGCATACCCACACACTCACCCGGAAAAAAAATGACATTCTAGGAGCATACCCTAGAATAGTTGGTATGATTAGGAGTGTAGAGAGATGAGAGCCCAACTTCAGAGACTCAGCCGGATCAAAAGCGACATTCTGGGAGCATGTCCCATAATAGTTGGTATGATGATGAGTGAGAGATGAGAACCCAACTTTACAGGAATATTTTTTTAAGAGTCATCACTTACAGAAAGTCTCGGATCACTTCCTAGCACCTTGTGCAACGAAAAAAGCAAGCTTACCTTGCCCAAGATGGAGAGAGACTTGTATCAGTTGTTCTTGAGTAGAGACTCAAGAGCGGCATGTTGACTCTTTCATGAGCACTCCCCTCCCCCAGTGATTACTTCTCATGATGTATGGGGCCAATATGAGACATTGTTATATACGATTCCAGGACAGGACGCCCTTCCAGATCCTACAGAGCCATGCCCAGCTATGAGCACCTTCTTTACCACTGAGATCATGATGAGGACCAGGAGGGCATGTGATCATGATGGTCTAGTAGTGGAGCATTTTATACATGGGACGGATATGTTGGTAGAGGTTCTTGCAATGTTGTTTAAGCGTGCCATGTATGACGGGTTACCTGAGACTTGGAGGTTGTCTACTATTGTGCCTATCTTCAAGGCAGGCGATCCTACAGAGCCTGGGAACTACCGCACTATTATGGTTGGAAACACATTGGCATGGTTGTATGCTTTTATTCTTGAGAAGCAATTGAGTAATTGAGCAGAGAGTGAGGGGTGTACGGGCATAGGGTCAGGCAGGTTTCAAGAGGGGTTTCTCCACTCTTGATCGTATTCTGACACTTAGGGCCATCATTGAGGAGGAAAGGTCACATGGGAGACGGGTTTATTGCAGCTTTGTGGATTTTTGTAAAGCATTTGACATGGTACCAAGAGCTCAACTATTGCGCAGACGGCAGGACATGGGGGTGCCCATAGTGTTGATTTGGGGGATTATGGCTCTATATAGATCAGTTATGGGACATGTACACACTCTGGAAGGGGTATTCGATTTAGTCTACTCCACTATTGGGGTGAAACAAGGTTGCCCATTGTCTCCTACTCTATTTGGTATGTATGTTGATGAGGTGTTTGGTTACATTGACAGAGAAGGTGATAGAGGTGCCCACCCGATAGGGACGTGGATCCCATTGTTGTTATATGTTGATGATATCGTGTTGATCTCTAACTCACCATAGGATGTGGAGCGACATTGGATGCACTACATAGCTTTGCAGAGGATAGTGGACTGTCGATAAACCTTGGTAAAACCAACGTTATGGTGTTTAACACCACACCACAGTGTATCGGGAGAAAATCACCTACTTTCACATATGGTCAGGAGATTGTGGAGTTTACAGATGCATACACTTACCTTGGGGTAGTCTTCATTGGGCCGAGATATTCTCTAAGGAGAGCAGCAAAGACTAGATTCACTAGAGCTTATGTGGCTTCAGGAGGCTTGAAGAGGTGCTGTTCGTAGGTTCAGTTCCAGGAACTTCGGACAAAGTTATGGCTCCTTGATTCTCTGGTGGCATCAACTATGATATATGGGGGTTGAAAAGTATGGAGAGGCCCTTGGTATCTATGATCTCTTGACTGATTAGAGGCAAGGCCTTCGTATCACATGATATCATTCAAGCGGAGCTAGCTGCTCCCTTTATGGAGATCGATGCCCTAGCTGGGTAGCTCATCCCTCCATATTAACAATTTTGTTGGTCATTGGAGCTATTGCAACAATGGAACCCCCAACATTTGGCGTCGTTGCCGAGGATGATGGCCTACGCTAGTGTAATTGTGGCATAATCGAATGTGTTCCCTCACTAATTGCACTTGTTTTATGTTTTTGTGGATTTTGGATGTGTGTGCATGAAGCAATGTGTTCATAATTCCCTAATTTGTCACCGTATCTTGCCAATTGTGTGTTTACACACTCTAATTGCACACTAACCCCTTGCTAACTTGGCTAATTTTTGCTAACTTACTAATTTGCTATGAAGGATTTGAGCATTCAACCATTCAATTGATCTTCAGTGGAAAGGTAATCAAGGTGGTATTCTCAACCTCCCTAGAATCTAAAGATGTGTAGATCCCACCATGATGATGCAATGTAATGTATATGCTATGTTGATGCAATGCAATGTTGATGCTATGTTGGATTAAAAACTTTTCAATTATTCATTTTCATACCGTCGTAATGCCAAAATTTCTAAGATTTGGTGTGTATGAATTTGACAAGTTTCAATTGCTAATTGGTGAATGTGCATTATTAAAAGGTTCATGTCTACTTACATAGATATCCTCCTATAAAAATAGGATTGAAGGTAATTGCTATTTTAGTTTGTTGGAGACTAGTGATTTAAAACAAGTAAGGTTTGTGAAATGAGAAAAATTATTGTGAATACCAATGACAGTAGGACCTTTTTCAATTTTAGGAATATAAAGTGTATAGGATCCTGAAAACGCATTTTAACCATCACATTCATGGAATATGTGTGATGAACGGCAATCTTTCATTTCAATTATCTTGATCTTCATATTCATAGCTTCTCTTAAAGCTCTTCTTGTCTTTAATGAGACTACCTTGTTAGTCCTAAATCTAGTGGCTGAGACAAAAAAACGAGGGGGGGGGGGGGGGGGGGGGGGGGGGGGGGGTTGGGGTTGGGGTTGGGGTTGGTAATTTTATTTTTTTCATCAACAGATCATACTATGACTTCTGATCGACTTTATCTTTCACCGTCTTTAAGTATACTCACCAACCCTTGGTTACAACCTTGTTATTGACAAGCATGTAAGCTACGATCCATCACCTTTTGCCTTTTGCAAGCCATTAGGAAATATGAAAGTTTGATAGTCTACATTTTAAAGAACATTCGTGGCCTATTGATAATGCTACCCTTTGTGATTTGAGTGCTCAAAAGTAGCTCTTTTATGCGACACATCATGCCACTTTTCCTATCCGCATTCCCCACTATAATGTGCAGCGTTCAGGGAAAATCAATTTCACAAACATACAAAATGCCCTTTAGAATAGATTCAAAGAGGAAATTTTTCAAAATAATTGGTATTTTTTATAATTTAACTCTTTTTTTGAAAAAAATCAAGCGGATTTTTTCCTTCTCCCCCTTTCTTCAATCGGTTGATTTGACTTTTTAACCGGCTCAAGATTGAGCTGAGGCACAAATTTCTCGAACACTCATATCGTGACTCGACAATGGGTAAGGGATCAGTTTTGGCTTTGTGTTCAAGTATTTTGTTGGATAGTACTAAGCTGGAAGGGTCAATCAAGGACTTATTTTCCAAATGCCTCAAAAAGATGAAGTTGATCCTCATTCAAACTCGTTAGGTTTGTGAATTCACATCGCAAATTGGTAAGGCTTGTCCAATTGCTGATTGAATCTTTAATGCTTGAGGTTGATCTGCCAACATTGCAAATATACATGATGACTAAAATTCACTTCATGTCCTATGGGCCCTTCAACCTTGCGTTTCAAGTTTTAAATCAATCTTAAAAATAACCCTAGTAATCCCCCCTACCAAAACTTACTCTAAAATTTATACTTGAAGGTGAGAGTACCCATAGAGTTGCTTTCAAATATGGTCCGCTTATAGAATTTTTTGCATGTATAGGTATTTCACATTATTTTGAAATAGTTTAATTTTGAGCAAATTTTTGAACTGCAAGCTTGTGACATTATAGTATGCCTTTTCCATTTGTCTTCAATGAGCCGATTTGGCTACATTTCAAAAGGAAACTTGAAAAGGCATTGTGGAGACCAATCATCCAGAGTCATAAAGGAGCACAATAAATATATAAATATATATATATATATATATATATATATATATATATATATATATATATATATATATATAGAGAGAGAGAGAGAGAGAGAGAGAGAGAGAGAGAGAGCTCCAAAATATAGCCATGTCAAAGTCTCATATCACAAAGCATGTGTGAGTTGATTGCCAACAACTCTTAACGATTTAATCACGAAGGAGTTTTGTGTTGGAGTAACATCTTTTGATTGTGACCAATGAGGTTGAAGCAAGAGATCAGTGCCTTAATTTGCAGGTTGTCGGGTCATGTCATGTAGGAAGAGCGAATAGATTCATGATGCTAGCTTTTGATTTGATTGAAATGATCGATGTTCAGCAGGCAAATACATTTTGAAACACAACCCAAATGGGCTTGGTGAAACGAATAAGTTTCAAGAAGAGGGATTTGTGCCATGGTGGTTAGTTTATGGCTAGGCTGGTCTGAGCGCATGAGACTCTCAAAGCATGTCTATTAGACTCATGTTCAATGTTTTTGTACTGTAGGAATGTTCTTCTTCAAATTCTTTTATGAAAATAGCGTTGATTGCAATGGTCTTCCCTGTTGCTTTTGTTGTTGTAGAAGCCTTTGTTTAACCATTCGTTCTTTAGCTTTTGTTTGTGCTTCTTCAATAATGTGTGAATCCGATGTAGCATCTCCTAGGTTAGTGGTAGATGATACTTCTTGAACCTGCATCCAATAATCCAGTTAGGCATTTCTTCTCCATCTAGTGTCGCAAGCTTGACGGCCCCACTTGGTGACAATTTTTTGATTACAAAGGGTTCCATCCCTTGCCTTTTGAGTTTTTTATCATGTTGTTTCAGGGTATACACCAAGTCATAATCCCTTGTTTTGAAATCTTTTGACCGTATATGCCTGTCAAAGGACTCTTTTTGGCATCTTCTCTGAGCATAGATAGATGCTATAACTTGAAGGCATAGCTCATCTACCTTTTCCAAATAATCTAATCTTGATGACAATTCATGACCAGTTCACTCTAATTTTTTAGCTACTCGTAAAGTTGGGATTAAGAATTTAATTGGCAATGGCATTAAGACCAAACATCATATTGTAAGATGTTATTCCAATGGATGTCTTATAGGCCACTCGCTATGTCCATAAAGCAGAATGTAACTTCTAGTCCCACTCCGTTCGTGAATCGGTCACAATTTTGTCAATACTGTTCAAAGTGTTTTATTAGTAGCTTCAGCTTGTCCATTGGCTTGTGGGTGATATGGGGCATACTTCTTATGAATAATCATGCATTCGTCAAGAAGATTTTCAATAGCTTTGTTTATGAAATGTGTGCCTCTATCATTGACAATCTCTATAGGTAATCCATATCTACAAAGACATTTTCATATGAAAAAATTGTGTAGTGATCCTAGCATCTGCTTAGTTGTGTGGCTTTTGCTTCATTCCATTTTGTGAGATAGTCCGTGATGACGATGATATATTGGGCATGGGATTTGTAAGCGGATGGTGAGATTGGTCCCACAAAATCTAGACCCCACTTAGAAAATGCCCTTGCTTCCATCATCGGTTGTAATGGCATCTCCTCTCTCTTTGTAGGTACCTTGGTGTGTTGACAACCATCACATCGCTTAACATATTCCTTCGTATCCATGTGCAATGTAGGCCACCATATTCCCGCAATTAAAACAATTTTAGTTGTCTTATCTCTTGATAAATGGCCTCCACTAACCTCCATGTGCTTGCTCTAAGATAAGCAAATATTCATTTTTAGTTGCACATATTCTGATTTGGTTATCCTTCCCTCTCTTGTAGAGTTGAGTTTCAATTAACCTGAAGTCTTGAGCTTCCAATCAATGGCTCTTTGTCTCGCTTGCATGATATTTTTAGGGAATGTCATCGTTGTCAGGTAATCAACCATGTATTGACTCCATTGAGGTTCAATTGCTATCTAAAACAATGTGGCATATTCCACTGGTGGATTGTTCCTACATGTAGTACAATTTGAAACATATTTATGTACACTTACATGCATATCAGGCCAATACACTCTTAATTGCTTTAGACACTGGTGTGTCTTCTTTTAGGAACGATGGAAGGCTATGTCTTGGACATGGGCTTCTATGAGATAACACCCATATTCATCTCGACTAATGCATAGTTGCAATATTCTTTTAGAGCCTAGATGGTACAAGCGTCCACCTAAAATCTGAATTTTTTTAACCTACCTAATCGTATGTTGCCTATGGGTTTGTTTAGTTTTATCAAACTCGCCACCATAAGTCAAAATATTGACTACCTCTTGAGACCACTTAGGAACCATCTCAATGTTGAAGAGGAAAGCGTCATGTATATCATCATCCACTCCTTTGGGTGATTTGCCATTGGATAAGTTAGAGAGATGATTTTCTCTAAGGAGCATTTTTCCCTTCTTTACTACAATCATAAAATCAAACTCAAGCAATATGATGAACCAACAAACAATTCTTCCTATATTGCACGATTTGTTTACCAAATACAAGAGCGCTTGGTGATCTATTAAGAAGAAAAATTTGTTAGCCAAAAGATAATGCCTAAATTTCTTTATGGCATGTATCATTCCTAACCCTTCTCATTCCTTGGGTGTGTAATTCTTTTTTGTATTGTTCAACTATCGACTAGCATAACAGATTGGGAAATCCATTGTTCCTTCTCTTGGTTGAGCCAAGATACAGCCTATTGCAAATGCCGAGGCATCAAATGTGAACATGGAATATTCTACCCCCATCTAGTGCTTTGAGTAATGGTGCTGATATAAGCGCATCCTTAAGTTTTTTGAATGACTCCTCACACTCCTTTTTCCAATCAAAGACAACTATCAACCTATACAAGGGTTATGCAATGACTGCATACATGCATATGAACCATTGGTAGTATTTGTAGTATCCCATGAAGGCTTGTACCTGTTTGGAATTAGTTGGCCTTGGCATTTCCACGATCACCTTGATCTTGTTCACCGTAGATATACCAATCCCAAAGACAATATGTCCCTAGTATTTATTTCCTCTTTTCTCCCTTATCGGTTCAGTCATCATTATTATCTTGCCTTGGATAGTGAATTTTTTATAGTAGGAAGGGACATCCATATTTTCCTTTTCAAAGCTCTCTCCTTCATCAATTTCTATCTCTGTTATCCATACTTCTTTCAATGTTCTCTTGAGTTCTTTGTATTTCTTTTTATGCTCGACCTTGGTCCATTTTGATTCTCCGAACTCGTCCATCCTTGGTTCTTTTGTTTTGTTTCACTTTTAATATTTTGAGCTTGCTTCCTCAAGCTAATAATACCCTCTTTTGTTTTTGTGTCCTCTACTTTTGTGAACTTGACCTGAGATTTTGTCTTTTACACAATCCTCTGTCTTTAGAAGCATCAGGAATCCCATTTTATCTTTTACTCTTGGCATTGTATTTTCTCTCGCCACGTTTAAGGCTTTCTTCTTCATGTAGCATTTTTGTCGCCTAGGTTTTTGATTTGGAAAGTCATAAAATCTGACATCCATTATGGTTTCTTCTTGATCGCTTGGGTTGTCAGAGCATTCTTCATATGCGTCATTACCATACTTGAAATACTATAGAGAGTCGTAAAACAACTCTTCCTCTCCGTCCTTGTCTTGTTTCTTATTTTGGGTTCTTTAGGCTTGACTCTCACCCTCTTCCTCAACTACATTGACCATGTAATATGGGATCATGGCATAGTCATCCTTGTCATAGAACTTGGTTGTGGGACCATCGTCCACTGCGCACACATCCAAAGTATCCAAAATGTATTCCCATCCTAAAGGCTCTAGTTCTTCTTTTGGAAAGGGCTCTAGGATGTAGTCTTTGTCTTCTAAAACCCTTTTTAGGATACACTCATTGCACTTTAAGCTTCCATAATCTCAAGCTATGTACATAACCATGCTGGAAGTTCAGATTTGGCTAGTGTGGCTGAATCAAACTCCTCAATAGGTGTTCTTGTAATATCCTTGTAACTATGGTCTTTTAGGTTTATTCTCATTGTTTCTTAGGTATATATGGTCATACCCCCAATCCTCAACCATTTATAACTATCTCATGAATGGTCTTCCAAGTATGATGGTGTAGTTGTTCTTCTTGCCACAATCGGCAATAGCAAATGTATGCTCATATTCAATTCCGCAAGAGGCAGTAATTACTTTATCTAGAAGCCCTAGGGGTTTCTCCATATATCCATCTTCAAGCTAGAGTTTCATTTGTGTTGCTCTTAAAGTTGGTTTTTCCCATTTCTTTTAGGTTTCTTTTGTAGCTATGGCTACTCCATCTCCACTGTCAAGAATTGCCATGGTGGTTACATCTTGAAATTCCACAAGAAGAGTCATGTTGCCATCCTCTCCTTCACAATATTCTCCAACTTTGTTTAACGATACCGGCCTAGTGGTGAGGTGAGTCCTTTCTAGTTCTCAGATTCCCTCTTGAATTTGTATTGAAGGGTCCTTCACATCAAACTTTTCCATACAGATTTCTACCATCATCCACATGTTTAACCGTATTCTTAGCAGCTTAGCTAATGTTATTGTGCATGTCGGTGGTGTTGACAAAATGTCTATCAGCCCTTTAGAGTTGATGAATTTCTTGGAAGAGAGTCTCTATGATGGGACTATGACCACGTCTGATTTGGTCTCATGTTCTCCCATATAAGACAGCAGTGTTCTTAGCGAATGGGGTTGGCTGTCTAAAGATTGAACAGACCCTTGATCTCCCCAATACGCTTGTTCAACCGTAAGGCTGCTTTTTGTACGGATTCCCCTTCTTTTTGCTTGAATTTTTGGATTTGTGAATGATGTTGTAAACTCGTGAAACACCTCCTCGATTGACTCAAAATCCCTACGTTCTACAGAATCAAACCAGGTGGCGGCATCCTCTTTTAGAGTTAGTCCAAATCTTGAAAATTGCGTAAGAAAGTCTAGGACTTCCTCAGCTTTAATGAAGCACACAAATGCTTCCACGTGATCCCTGGGATTTTTGTTTTTGGAAATTTTATTGTTTACCCACTTCTAGACCTAAGATGGTATGATCCTACGCTGATCTATCAATCTAAGCATAGGGTCTTCCAGTCCTCCTTTGTGAGCTCTTTCCGGCCTAGGGTATGGTAAGTGTTCTTCTCCTAGGAGTGCTCCTAATCCATGAATCCTAGCTGGTCTACCAGGTGGTCATTCCTCTCCTTGAACCCTTTCTTCTCGTTCTATTTCTTGATGTGGTGTTTCTGTCTTGGTCGGATTTGACGTTCTTGCTCTACTCTCATCTTGGTATATACTACTAATGGAATGGTCGTATTGGTGGTGCTCCTAGCCCTGACATTGCTTGATAACCACTTTTGTTGGTGTTCTATTCTTGTGGTGCATACTGTTTGAGCCATGCTTGAAATGATAGCGGTGTGGCTTGTGGGTTTTGAGGGTTGGGCAATGGTTGTCCAATGGTATGCAACATGGTGTCATAGTCTTCTGAGAAGGGATTTGTGGATCTTCTAGGGGTATGTGTGGGATTTTGCTTCTCTTCAGAAGCCCGTGTTAACAATTCTGATATTATCACTCTTCCTACATCCCCTAGATGGATTGGCTCATATTTATGTCCATACTTATTGACAAAAATGATATTGGTTCTTATTATCGTGTCGTAAGAAAACAAGTACAAGACTTTGTCTTTGCTTAATTCATTCACATGGGGTTCCATGCAACGGTAGTAATAGATGATCCTCCCATCCCCATGCTTGTAAATCCCAATATTTTCATGAATTTTAGCCACTTTTTCCACTCTCTTTTCATGAATATAAAAGGCTCCAAGAAGGTTAAGTTTATGAGGTAGCTATTGGGTCTCCATAACGATCTTTACTTTTGCCACGTTGTCTCCATACCGATTCTAGTTTTCTGGGTCTTTGACAATGAGGTAGTGGTTTCCCTCTTCATCACAAAATCTATCACCATCATCATTTACTAGGATTATTTCTAATCCTCTAGCAGGTCCTTCCTCAATGCAGATACATTTCCATCCTCGAGCATCCACGTAAACTAGGGCTCCATGGGCATTTGTTCCCTTTAGGAAGATTGTCATCTGTTTCGGTGTGATCAAAGGGTTTTGGGAGGTTTAGGGTTTAGGGTGATATGACCTGTCGGAAGAGGTGTTAGTATCACTACTCTCTTCTATAATTGGAGATAAAGGATCTATCTTGGCTTGATTTACACTTTCTTCTATTGACACTAGACATCCGTGGTCCATCGTTACTCTACCTTCTCTTAGAAGATACTTGCCTAATCACAAATATATATATAAAGATAGACATGACTCTTGCAAAATCCCAACCTCCTACCTGTGATGTCAACTAGCTCCTTGTGCATCTTTTGCAATTGGTAACTAGTGATTAGTCTAATTTTCTCTCCGAAACCTTTGCTAAATTCAAAATTTGTAAAATTTATGAAACTGAGGTCAATAATTTGACAATTCATATCTTAATGTTTAACAAGGTCTTTGACAGCGATTCTGGAGTCTGTTTGGTTCAACCAAGGTATTTCTCAAAACTTGGAAAGATGGCCTACAGGCTGGTATGGTCAAATTTTCCAGCTAAACCGAATGGCAACGATCGCGGTTGGTGACACTGGTGGAATTTTTGAGCCTGATCAATTCTTGTTGGTTGGCCACTATCTGGTGAATCTTTTCACACTTTTTGATGCATGTGGGATCACTTATCAAGATTTGGCCTTTGAAATTTAGTTTCTGGGTGATTAGAGGGGCTTGTATTGGTCCAAATGAGTCAAGGAAGGTATATTTGGGATCCTTGCACTGTTAGGAACCAAATAGCACCAACATGGTCCCACTCTGGAATAGATCACAACTATTGTGGTAGCTGGATTTGGAAGTTTTTTTACTTCTAGCATCTCTAGTGGTTTCCCAATCACCTGTATAATCTTTTGCATCTATGTGTCACTTATAATTTTGAAATTTGTCAGGTCAAAAGTCAAGTTAACTCCCCGAGCCTGGTCATTTAAGCAATTTTGGATGGTTCTATCCAATTTTTTAACCTTTTTGACCTATGGGAAGTGGATCTGGTAAGGATGGGTCTTAGGGACCTTGTTGATTTGCTCTGGATGTGAAAATGTCTTAGGTGGCAACAACTGTGGTAGTTGCCATTGAGGTCTGTTTCCATGCTAGTCACTTTCTGTGATTTCCTTATCTCTAGGGATTCCCAATACCACCATGTATCACTTAAAATGATCACGTTTTGGATTTTGTCCAAAGTTTTAAGTCCACTTAGTCAATTAGTACAAAACCTGCTCTAACTCCCAACTAGTGACTCTAACAATAGCCAAAGATATATTTTACTAGAGTGCATGCAAGTGTTCAAGCAATAATTCCTCAATTATCACACTTTGTTCTCAAGCTATATACACTTCTTGAGGAGAGAGGTGTCACTCTCAAGAAAGGAAGCAACTAAGAAAATGCTTAAGGCTCCTATGCGGTCTAACACACACTCAAATGGTCGTAGAAATGTCAAATGAACTCCAAATCACATGAAACTTGAAATTTGGGGTCTTTGGGCTATCAGCAATAGGTTCTCAACATCAAAACCTGCAAAAGTCACAGTCGGATAGGAGAGTAACCACAATTGTTGCCACCTCTCACCTTCACCAAAAATGACAAATGAGGGGTTGTTTGGCTCCTCCTAAGGCCTACTTACCTCTATCTATGCTTGGTTTCACTCAAAACACCATTAACAAATCAAAACAAGCACTTAAACACAGTAGAAACCCTAGAGTTAAAACCGTCATTGCATTGCACACACACACATACTCAAACATAGCACATTGGACATGTATACAATGCCAAGAGCCAAGGATTTCATTAACGTTCTCACAAATGCGTGAACACATTAATAACATGTGTTAATAACATAATTTATGTTCTCATCACATCTATATTCACACAACTTTTGCAATGACCGGCTTGAACCTGCTCTGACTGTAAACTTGTCCGTCTTTGGCTTTGCCCGTTGGGCCCACAGGGCAAACCCAAAGCCCGGTGGGCTATGTCATCACTATATAGAGCGGATGATTAGGCACATTTTTTGCTTTTTGAGAAAGATTTGGAGTGTTTAGAAGTCCCGATTGGCTAGGAGGATCCTTTTGGAAAGAAGGTCCTTATTCTAGGAACATTCTTTTTTCCTCATAGGCTCGCCTAAGGCTACTGAGCCACTAGTTTAGTTCTTTGAAGTGTGGGCTGAGTGGGGATTGTAGCTGATACCTGCAGAGATTTAGGAACGAAGTTGGAGGCACTTGAGCTTGTTTGTATTTGAGCAACACAAGTAATTTACATGTTGCTTGCTCCCTCATGCTGCTTTATAAACAATTTGATGGACCCAAGAGTCCTGCTTAGGGGCTAGTATTGGCTCTTGATATTTGATATGTTCCACGTTAAGCAAGGGTCTATTGTCTTATACTAGAGTATTGGGCAGACATAGATCCGTGGTTTGATTGGTGTAAAGTATCCTTAATTGGAACAAAATACATCCTTCATTAGGTGTGCAATGTGCATTGTATGTATGCTATCAATTTCATGATTCTTAATTTGAAAACATACATTTATATTGTATAAAGATTACTTGCATTTATCATGCTATGATGCTTGAGGTTTAATAAAAATTGATATATGTACATCTACAAAGGTTAATATATGTGGATATTTTAGTGAACATTAAAACTATCGACACTTAAAATTTAAGTAGGTCTATATATTTGACTTTGAATTTTTAAACTAGTTTTAAATTGTTGTGTTGCTACATTTTATCATTGAAATCATTGTATGTTTGTGTGGCGATGTACATTGTTGTAATACATGAGTATTTTTGTTGTTACTTTAGTTATGTATTCATTGTTCCATGCTTTCTTGAATAGGTTATTTGAGATGGAAGGAAACGTTGGACCTAGTGATAAAACTCAAATTCAAACTAGCAAGAAAAAAAAGGCACCTGGGATAGAGTGGAAATATGCAATTAATATTGGTGATCGATTCATAGATTGGGAGCGTAAGTATGCCATACAACAAAATATGGGGGGGCACCTAGACTAAGGGAACATTTTCTGGGTGGACCCAAGAAATGTGGGTCTCACATGTAGCCACTGTTACCATATACATGTGGTATTGATGTGTGTGAACACACTAGGACCACCGGGGTATTTTTTCGCTATTTAGGAGAGGTTTCCCCCCAAGCATTGTATATACGCCCATCACTCTAGGGCTATCTATCTTTCCATTGCATACTAAGTAACACACTCTCTATTGTGTGCCTTGAGCTTCCTTCATCTTCTCTAAGCTGTGTGAGTTTCTTTGCAACCCTAATTCCAACAATTGGTATCAGAGCAGGTTGCATCCTCCCGGGACAGCAGCTCCAGTACACGCCTGCTCACTTTCTCCGGTTTCAGCGAGCTTTGGCGAGCGTTCATATGTCGACAAATATTTCGGTCATGCTCAAAGAGCTTAGTTTGCTCAGATTTCTGATTCGGGCTCATTTCGGGCTCCGTTTCCACTACAGGCAGGTCTGCACAGGCAATTTCGTCATTTTGTGCAAAAATTCTGTCAGTGCCGTTTTCTGCATAACATGTGCCTTATAGTCTTCTATGGTTTGTGCTATATAGCACGTGTTGTTCCGGCTCCGTTTCTCCTATTTTCGGGCAGTTTTCACATCAGGTGCAGCATTTATCATGGCTGACAACAACAACATAGATGTCTTCAAGATGTTTGCTGTTGAGGATAGGTTGGACGTCGACAATTACCCTATGTGGGCTTATATGATGCAACATGTTCTTGTGTCAAAGGGTGTCTGGAATATTGTGCAGGGCATTGATGTACGTCTTGGTTCTGAGGATGTAGGCAATGTTGAGGATGATGCAGGTCTTGCTGCAAGGATTGCTGCTATTAGAGTTGTTTTGCCTACAATAGAACAAGCTCGTTGGGATATAAAGGATGCACAGGCTCATGCATTAATTGCGTTTTCTATGAAGCGCACCATTGTTCCTCACATCCGTTCAACAAAATCTGCAAAACAGGCTTGGGATATATTGGCTGGTCTTTATACAAGTCGCAATGAGGCTAAAATTGCTTTGCTACGTAAAGAGCTGGAGTCAAAGATTATGCATGAAAAAGATGATATGGACACTTTCCTTGCTAGTGTCAAGGATATCAATGAGCAACTTATTTCTGCAGGTGAAGTTATTTCAGACAATTCCCTTGTGCAGACTGCTCTTGATGCCTTACCAAATTCTTACCAGACTTTTGCTAGTACTTGGAGACTTATGACCCAAGGAAATCCAGAAGTTGTCAAGTGTGATGCATTATGCACATTGTTGTTGCAAGAGTTACTTTCCATAAAAAACAGGACTAGATAGCGTGCAGTTGAACATGCTTTTATTGCTTCTCAAAGAAAGGTGGTAACAGCAATGCAGCCACTTCTTATGGTTCTGCTGCGAGTGGAAAAACTTCTGCTCCTAATTCTTTTGCTGGCAGCACTTTGTCTGGAAATTCTGGTGATAAGGGCAAAAAGAAAATGCGTTGCCATTATTGTAAAGCTAATGATCACTTGATCAAGCAGTGTCCTAAGTTGAAGGCCAAAGAGGCTAAGAAGAAAGAGGGTGGTTCCACTGTAAATGCTGGTTCCACTACAAATCCAGTCATTGTTGATTCTTCTATAAAAGGAGATTGTGTTGCTGATGTTGATGTAGAATGGGCTTTTAGCACAGAGTGCACTTACAATCTTGTTGTCCATGATGCATGCTTGTCAGTTGCTGCAGATTCACATGTGTGGTATTTCGACAGTGGTGCTACAAAGCATATTACCTCACATCGTGAATTGTTACCTCTCTCGAGTTTGTCCCTCATGGGAATTAGTCACTTGTGCCAACAATGCCTCTTATCCGGTTCAGGGAGTTGGAAAGATTTTGCTTACTGCTGCAAATGGCAATTCCTTCACACTTGTTGATGCACTTTATGTACCTGGGATCAAGAAGAATCTTTTGTCTGTATCCGCACTTGCTAGACTTGGACTTGTAGTCAAATTTGTGGATGACAGATGTACAGTTCATGATCTCAGTTTTGGTGATGAAATTGTTGCATCTGGCCTTTTGTGCCGTGGGCTGTATAAGCTCACTTTGTATGACAAGTGTGGACAAAATTTTGCAAATGCTGTTGCAGATTCAAGGGCTATTTCAGATGCAAAACTTTGGCATGCACGTTTTGGTCATCTGAATTTTGCCAGTTTGCTGCGCTTGCAGAAATCTGATATGGTTACTTCTTTGTCGCCTCTTGAAGCACCTGTCAAACATGTTTTTGAAGGCTGTATTTTGGGTAAGATGCAGCGTTCTAAGTTTCCAAAGGATTGGTTCAATTCGGTCCACATGCAGGTTGCAGCTTGTGCATAGTGATGTTTGTGGGCCCATGCAAACTCCGTCCTTGGGCAATTACCTTTACTTCGTGACTTTCATTGATGATTACTCCAGGCATGCATGGGTATTTCCGCTTAAAGCGAAGTCCGAAGTTTTTATGTGCTTCAAACAATTTTTGGCTATGGCTGAAAATGTCTCGAAATGTACTATGGGCACCCTCCATTCCGATCGAGGGGGAGAGTATATGTCTCATGAATTTAATGCATTTCTGGCTAGTCGTGGGATAAAACACCAACGCACAGTGTCTTATACACCTCAACAAAATGGTGTTGCTGAGAGGAAAAACAGGTCACTGACGAAAATGGCACGATGTATGGTCAAAAGTCAAGCTTTGCCGCATTCTTTTTGGCTTGAGGGCATCATGTGTGCCACTTATGTACTTAACAGGTGTCCTACGAAAGCTTTGCAGTCTATTACTCCATATGAAGCATGGCATGATAGAAAGCCTTCTATTGAGCACATGCGTGTTTTTGGTTGTTTGGCATATGCTTTGGTGCCACAAACACAGCACAGAAAAATTTAATGATAAGGTTGTCAAATGTATTTTTGTTGGTTATAGTGCTGAAAGCAAAGGTTATAGGTTATATCATCCGCAAACAAAGCGTATTCTGGTTTCACGGGATGTAGTGTTTGTGGAAGATTCTGTTCAGCCCTTGTTGTCATGTACTAGAGACAGTAATGTAAGCTCACAGGACATTTATGACACTTTGTTGCCTCTTTTTCAGTGGTGGAAATACGAATGTAATTTCCAATGAGGCAAATGTACAGCCTATGGGGGTTTCTGAAAATGTTACAGATCAACCTATTACTGATGCAGATGTACATGATGTACTTGATGAGGAAAGGGCTGAAAATGAGCAGGCTAGAGGTATGCCAAAATGGCTAGTGCACACTTTGTGTGACAGTAAATTGGATGCACCTTTGTCTAGTCGTACTCGTTCAGGCTCTCGCCATGCATCTTATGCATCAGATTGTTATGCTTTGGCTGTGTCTAGCTTACATGATGTTGAGAAGCCTCTATCTTTTGATGAAGCATAGAATTCAAAAAATTGGATGGCTGCCATGCAATCAGAATATGATGCACTTATAGAAAATGACACATGGACTTTATGTGATTTGCCTCCTGGCAAAAAGGCCATTGGTACGAAGTGGGTTTACAAGTTGAAACGCAAGCTGGATGGTGAGATCGATCGCCATAAGGCTTGACTTGTTGCAAAGGGTTATGCACAGCAAAAAGGCATAGATTATGAAGAGACTTTTGCTCCCACTTTTCGTATGACTACTGTGCATTTTCTATGTGCATTGGCAGCCCATTTTGGTTGGGATGTACATCAATCAGACATTTTTACTGCTTTCTTGAATGGTGACATATTTGAGGAAGTTTATGTAATGCAGCCTCGCGGTTTTGTCATAAAAGGACAAGAGGACAAAGTGTGCAGATGTAAGAAGGCTTTGTATGGGTTGAAGCAATCTCCTCGTGCGTGGTATGAGAAAGCTGACACTCATTTGGTTAAACGAGGCTTTCATAACAGTCCAACAGAAAGCGCATTGTATGTAAAGCGTGAGGGTGATGTAATTCTCATGTGGTTCTTTATGTCGATGATTTGCTGATAACTGGACCATATGAGAGACATATTGCTGAATTTAAGGCTGATTTGAATGCTACTTTCAAGATGAAAGATTTGGGGCTGTTGCATCATTACTTGGGTATACAGTTTAAGCAGTGTGATGGTGGTATTGCCTTGTGTCAGAAAAGTTACATAGATACATTGCTATGTAAGTTTGAACTTGAGGATTACAAACCTATTGCCACTCCCATGGAAACATGTGTGAAGTTGAGTCTACATGATGCTGGTGATCTTGTTGATGTCACTCTTTACCAAACTGTTGTTGGTGCCTCATTTATGTATGCAACACGAGGCCAGATATTCAGTTTGCAGTCTCACAGGTCAACAGATTTATGCATAGCCCAGGGTGTAAGCATTGGCAGGCTGTCAAGAGGATTTTCCGCTACCTTAGTGGCACTTTACATCTTGGCTTGTTTTATCCCAAGGGGGGATCATTGCCGCCAAACTTACATGCTTTTTCGGACTCAGATTAGGCTAGTTGTTTTGACACACGAGTGTCCACAAGTGGTTTTTGTTTCATGCTTGGCAGTTCAAGTATATCATCGTTGAGCAAGAAGAAACCTACTGTGGCCACTTCGAGTTGTGAGGCTGAGTACAGGGCAGTCTTCACAGCTACGATTGAGTGTGTATGGCTCAGACGCCTTATGGTTGATTTGGGTGTTGGACAGGACACTGCCAACACTATCTACACTGACAGTCAGAGCGCATTGGCAGTTGCAAGGAACCCAGTTTTTCATGCTCACACAAAGCACATTGAGGTGCATTACCACTATGTCAGGGAGAGGCTCTCAGCAGGAGAGATCAGCTTGGCTTATGTGCCAACACATGACAACCTTGCAGATCTTTTCAAAAAGGCATTGTCTTGTGAGAAGCTTGAAGCTTTCCGCAAAGCTTTGGGCTTACTCCCCTTTGTGGACTGATCATGTCCTTAGGGCATGGCACTTCCCTATACTCATGTGCCAACTCTCATTCACCGCATCACTCCAGGGGGGGATTTGTTACCACATACATGTGGTAGTGATGTGTGTGAACACACTAGGACCGTCGGGGCATTTTTTCCCTCTTTAGGAGGTTTTTTCCCCCGAGCATTGTATATACGCCCATCACTCTAGGGCTATCTATCTTTCCATTGCATACTAAGTAACACCCTCTCTATTGTGTGCCTTGAGCTTCGTTCATCTTCTCTAAGCTGTGTGCGTTTCTCTGCAACCGTAATTCCAACAGCCACCTGAGTGCAACTCCAGTGGTCAAATGCTTGAGGGAAGAAATTCAAAGAAAGAATCAAAGAACATATGGTTCCAACCAACAGACTCCAAAAGCATCGTCAACTTGCATTCTGAATCCCAATGTGCAACCAGAAAGCAATCTATCCAGTGCATCTTCATCGAAGCGTCATTTGGACCTGGGAAAGGTGTTTATGCGTCAAACTTCATTGCAAGAAAGCTAGTAGTGGTCTACTCAATTATGCACAACTCGCTCTTTGCTGAAGCGATTTACTTTTTAGGAAGTGCTATGATGATGGTGGACAATGAGCATCAGAAGAGAGCATGGAAGAAAATTGGTGAGTTTGGATCAGGGTTTTAATCGGCCATGTACAATGCTATGTAAAATTATATATTGGAGAAAAGCTATGTTCAAGTAAAAGAAAATGTGAAAAGGATAATTCTTAGCAATATAGAGCTTTCTGGATGTACCATAGTTAGCGACAATTGGTCCAGTGTACAAAGACAACCACTAATTAATTTAATGATCGTTTCACCTAGAGGTGAAACATTTGTTCCTGTTGTAGATTCACATGGTTCGATTAAGTCTGGGGTTTATACTGCTGATGCAATTGCCTCTCTGATAGAGGAAGCGGGTGCTAAACATGTAGTCCAAATTGTGTTGGACAATGCAAAGAATTGCAAGAATGTCAGTAGATTCTTGAAGCGACGATATGGGCATGTTTTTCCTTCCGGGTGCAATACACTTGGTTTTCATCTTGTACTAAAAAATTGGTATAAAAGTGATGGTACCAAGTTGTTTGCCTCTATTGTTGATACTCCTCACCAACTTGTGAGATTTATGCTCAAAAAACAAAGAGTACTAGAAATTTTATGACCTTGCACGTCAGTTATGTTAAAACTACCTGCAAAGACTAGATTTTGCACTCACTTCTACACTTTTGAGTCTCTTCTTTGAAAAAAAATATGTTGTCATAACTATATTTACATGTATGGCATTTCATGACTGGGAGAGCGAGCAAAACGGAAAAGTGAAAGAGAAAATCAATTTCTAAGAACAGCGCTTACGTAAAAAACTTGGTGGAGTAGTGTGATGGATGCATATCATGTAATGATGCCTGTTATGTATGCCATATGCAATCTTGATTAGAAGGCGCCCAGTCTCGAAAAAGTATGGATGCAATGGTGGACTGTCGAAAGGAGTTTGGAGTGTCCTGAAAAATTAGAGCAGTCGGTGGTGAAAAAGCATTGGCGTGTTCCATTCTCTCGTCGACAAAGGAAAGTCCTCTTGAAGTACTTTCATGCTAGATGGATTGGAGCGCATACACCATTACACAATGCTGCTTACATGCTAGATCTTGAATATTGGAATATGGACTTGATGTAAAATGTTGAAGTGGTTCATGATTTTTACACAATTAAATACTTTCTATGCCAATGTTGATGATCATGTAAGATGCATAAAAGAAATGTCCTCCTTTCGATTGAGAGAAGGTCTATTTTCAAACTCTCTTGTTCAACAAATGGCAAAAGAGCATCCTCCATAGAAATGGTGGATGATGAATGGTGGAGAACACTATGCTTTGTTGTGTAATCTTGCGATGAATGTTTTAAGCCAGTGTTCTTCGAATTCAAGCTCAAAAAATTTTTGGAGCATGTACAAATATATTCACAGCACTACCTTGCAATCGACTTCTTGTGGATTGTGCAGATAAACTTGTTTACATGTATTGCAATGAAAAACTTTGCGGCACATTGAAAGCGAAGATTATGAAGAAGATATTCCTAGATGAATTTATGATTGCAATGATGTAGAAGACAAACACTTTGACGTTGGACCTCTTGTGCACAAGCCTTGAGCTAGAGGAAAACAAGCTCAATCAAGCATGCAACAAAGTAGACATAGATGATAGAATCTTGGAAAATGATAACAATGAAGATTAAGCAACAATTTCATTGACTTTGTGAAACAGTGTCATTAGTAAAAGAGTACAATTAGTTTTTATCTTGGAATAGATTTCTAGGAGTTGCCTCTTACAACCCTGGTGGTTTGTATTCGGGCATGCCAAGTATGGTATATAGGCCTTCATTAATTGTTGAACCGCAGAATGTGCATGTGGATATATTTTGTATTTTCCTCACCAAGCACATAAGATGGTAATATTTTCCACATGCTCCAACCATTGAAGGCTTTGTAGCATATGGGACATTGGTTGGTGGAGGAACTGTTAACCAAATTTGAGATGGTCACAACCTCACGCTGCATTAAAAAATGGGAGATGTGATTGCCTTGGTGTAGGATTTAAACGTTGAGAAAGGCCCTGCACATCTTGACTAAGCATGTTAAGTTGCACTTCAACCCTTGCGGTGGTTGGGGGACGGGTCTCAGCTTCCGATAGTTTCACTGTTTCTTGCTCATTTGTTGTGAGCTTTGCCCCCATGATTTCTTTAACCTTTCTCAACTCCATTCCAACCCCTTCCACCATAAGAGCAAGCTCTTTTCATGTGAATGGCACTGTCTCCTCATGAGTATCATGGGTGCTAATGGTGACATCTTTGGACATGTAGTCTGCTGGCCTATCGAGAATAAAATGCATATAAAGTATTTTAACAAATTAGAGTGGTGCATCTACATTATGGAGCGGATGGCCATACAGTGAAGTCCACTCGCTTATCGAGTATAAAATGTATATAAAGTATTTTAAGGGATTAGAGTGGTGCATCTACATTATGGAGCGGATGGCCATACACCTCCATGAAGATTCGCTCAACGTTGAGTTTGATGTCAATATTTTGGAACCTTGACACCTTCCATCTTCCCTTCTTGATCTCACCTTTTGGGCACAGCCATATCTCTTTGATCATATCTTTTGTGGGCTAGTGGGCATTGCGTCCTGGCTGGCTCAGTTTTCAATGATCTAAAAAACTCTGCCACTTGCATCATAGATTTTCTCTCTTCCCGATTCAATAAGAACATCCAATTTTTGGCTGCTCTAAAAAATATAGCGTCCATGGTGGCTTTTTAGTGGGTACTTTCGCCCATCCAGAGATCCTGTACAGCCTTTCAAAAATCATATAGCACTTGTAGTAAGTATCCCAGAGTGTATACATTGCTTGCCGGAGTATAGGCATCTTCAAGAAGGGAATCATATAACTCCGACACCATCCATCCTCGCTTTTGTCGCTCTCAATCAGCAATAGAGCATGTGCCACCTTTTCTGGATTTTTGTCTGCCTCATATACAAAATTAAGCAAAAATCACTTCTTGAGTGCTCTTAGGAGAAGTCCCTAATCAATGATGCCTATGCGTGCCTTCAGATTTTTAGTTAAGTGCAACACTATATTAAATGAGCGTAGGTCGGTGTGAATAATGCCCGCCGTATGTGCACCTACCATGCCATCCACCAGAGCATGCATAATGTGGGACATATTCATCACTACCTCCTTGACTTTGGCAAGTTGCTCTCGCCTTAGTTGCATGTCGGGAGGGGGAGGCTTTTTCCACCTTTGATCCAAGTGATACATCGCTCTGACAAATTCACTGTATTTGAAGGGCACCTTCAAGAGTATGTCGCCGAGCGAGCCGCCATTATAGTATGCAAAAATTGTAATCCAAGGCGACTCATTCGTGAAAGCAATGCACCTGATGATTGTTCGGTGCAAATACTTGCATGCCTTGGTTTGTTTGAAAGCTCTCAAACTTGAAGCTGCTATTTCCCTTGTACAACTTCCCACAATATGTTATGTGCTCAAGAAGAAAAGGAATCCGTCAAACTTTGTACTCTTTTACTTCATCAAAGGCCCTTGAACCGATTGTTTGTCCTTCAATCAATGCCTCGTGCAGAATGCCGATGAGATGTGCGCACATGGAGTTGTAAACAGTGTGCATAATAGTCCCTGTCCCTATAATGTCTGGCTCCTCGGATGATGCAATGACTATGTCTTGGGTGATGCGCACTCTTTTTGAAAGTGACTCTGCATCTAATGCCCTCATGTGCTCTCTCTTCACCTTTTGCTCATTTCATATTGCATCCCATAGCTATCGTCGACGTAAATTAGCAGAAGCTGGCACCAAATTTTTTAAATCCTCGTACGCAACTCGCATACTTCTCAAAATGGTGCGAGTTCTATGTTGATAATCAAAGTCGGCTAGCTTCTACCTTTCACACAATTCTGCATTGCCTTCTCTTCAGAGTCGACACAATGTATTTTCTAAAATCTGCTCAACAAGATCTCGCATGAGGATATCAAACTCATTGACTTTCCTTATGACCTCATCTGCATTTTGCGGCACTATAATGACTTATTTTGTGCGTAGGGCATGCAAGCTGACTTTTTGCTTGTCTGCGGAAAGCATGGTGGTCGCAAAGATAGCAAGAGCTACAACTATTACAACACAAAACACTTAATACGCATCCATATATTTCAAAATAAAAACAAAAACAATGTGTCCCACAATAGCAACCATAAATATTAATTGTACATCAAGCAAAACATTACATTGCTATCCATTTACCCTAAAATGAGAGTCAAACAACGGTAACTAGACCATTAATTATACTTCAAGAAATATTACACCAACAGACACTTAATACGCATCCATATCTTTCAAAATAAAAACAAAAACAAAGTGTCAGACATTAGTGACCAGATAAATAATTGTACATCAAACAAAACATAACATTGCTATCCATTAACACTAAAATGAGTGAGAGAGAGAGAGAGAGAGAGAGGGAGAGTGGATATTAGAAGGCATTTAGAGTAGTTTCCTAAATTTTTAAAGATAAACAAATGTAATGTTTGTTTGGAATTGTTTAATATTTTCATGGAATGATTTTATTGTTTGGTTGCACTACATATGATTTTGAAATCTTGAAAATAGAGTAACAAAGAGTAGCTTTTTAGGGATTTTTAACTTGATCTATATCTTGAGAGTGAGAGAGAGAGAGAGAGAGAGAGAGAGAGAGAGAGAGATCCACACAACATTTTGAATCAATCTTTATAAATACTTCATGTTGCAAAAAAAGAAAACAATTTTGAGGTTTATTTTATATTTTGAAAGTGCTGTAAAGAGAAATACAGTGAATTAATAAGAGTAGTGTTTTCAATTGTTTTACAGGTTCATAATCACTAATAGAGAGAGAGAGAGAGAGAGAAAGAGAGAGAGAGAGAGAGAGAGAGAGAGAGAGAGAGATTGCGTGGTGTGAATCTTTATTTTTTGAATATAGAGATAGAGAGAGATTACATGATATGTCATAAATTGTAGAGGTTTATCAAATTGAAGAGGAAGATAATATCAAATCTATGATCCAAGAAATACTCAGGCCTATCACATGAATCACGCACATAAAAACAATACAAGCCGCATAACCGGCAAACAAAACAAATCTACAACATTTTTTGGCCGCGTTACCGACTATATGCTAGAATAAAGAAAACATACACCATGCACTATCGAACGACACCATTTTGTTGCGTTACTAACAAGGTGTTGTCCGAATCTAAGGGAAAGGGAATTGCATATAGACAAAACTTAGCCGTGTTACCAACGATATGCCTACATTTGATATATCCCAAAGAGCCTATTGTTGACGACCTCGATCGATACCGCCGGGTATTAAAGATACTCGACGGGCCCGCCAAGCTAAGCAAAAAACCCAACGAGATTTTGGCCAGTTCCCAAGTCACCCCAAACCGGAAATTTGTTGTTAATAACATGTTCACAAGTGTTATTACCCAAAAAAAAGCAATCATCACGTGATTATGAAATCCCTACCAAGAGCATGAGGAAGTAACACATGAAGTTTCATTAGCAATGCCTACCTGTACAAAGAGTAGTGAGTCCACAAGCGTAGGCATACTCTTCACTACGTGAGCTCCAGAATAAAAATAGATCTTCTAATGATTACAAATTTTGGACTTATATACCTAAGGTTAAAACTGGGTATTTGGCTAGAAGGGGATAATTACTTCAAAAATGTGATGGACTAGGGCATCTAGCCTGTTCATTAAGTACAAAATTATTTGGAACTAAGTAGACTCTTCCAGGCTCAGGATTTACAGCACCGGCTTAGGCAATAAATAAATGATTGAGAAGGAAAACGTTTTGCAGGCCCGTCCAAGTTGGCGTGATTGGGTTCTTTGCTTCAACAGATTGAAAGGGTGCCACACTTTGAAAAGGGCAAAGCACTTTCTAAAACTAAAGCGAGGGCACCATGAAGATGGAGAACGCATAGTGTTCTCTGGACTGCACGTGGAATCAAATGTAAAGCGCAAGAGAGTTTTCAATAAAACAAAGAGAAAATTATTAAACCTAAGCATAGCTTTAAACAACGGCTAGATGAAAATCCGAAAGATAAGGCATGTAAAGTAGACCATACACCTCCATGTGACATGTTGTGTAGGTCCTAAGCAATGTTTTCTGCAAAGCGACTCACGCAAGAAACGATAACTTGACTAGATGCGGGTACCTAGTCGCGCCAATGACTAAAATGCATGACTTCCTTGATAAAAGAATGACCAGCTTTTAAGTGGCCAAAGAAAAATGCCCAGGCCGCAACAGGATGAACCAATATAAATGAGTGTAAGCTTCGTAGCCCAAACAAAATTAGTGCTAACCATGCGTACAAAGGGCCTATTATTATAATAGCAAGAGAAGTCAAGGTGGTGATCCTTGAGAGGTTGTCATCGAGCAGCATTCCCAGTCATATGAGAAGAGGAGTTGATCAACAAGGCCATACGCTCGTGGAGATTCTTACAAAGTATAGCTCACATACAAACATATCTGATTGAGGAACGAGGCAATGCACATGGCTACAAAAACAAAAGGCTGCCAAGCCATATGCCCGTGAGTACAACGAGATTCTTCAAAATGAATAGGCTGACTTGAAGACCTAGGTCCTTATCCATGAATAGCCAAAGATGTGTGCAAACAAAATAGAAATTATAGTGATCAATCCAAGGCCTCGACCAAATGTCCAAGCCAGTGGAGAATTTAAGTTCTTAAGAAAAGCCATGTGAGGCCTATTGCTCATGCAAAATTCAGAGACGGAGCCCTAACAGTAATGGTGCGGTTTAGGCTAACACTTATGTATTAGCCAGTTATTGATAGCACGCAAGATGGTGTTAAATTATGATTAGTCTAGACCTTCAACCTCATTTACCATAGCAAATGAAGATTGAAGGTGGTTAGACGAGAAGCTTCTATGGGGGAGCCATTAAAATGGTTCCTGGCTATGCCCAAGAGGAGATTATGTTGCCCATTATAGCGACATAAAATACCTACTTGATTCATATTTTTAAATAGTGGAAAATTGTATAGCATTAGCCCATATAGCTAGAGGTGCATGGATACATAATATTGAATGGAAGCCAGGTTAAGGCGTAGGGTCAGCTTGAGCTATAGGAGTCAAAGCTAAAATAATTGAGAAAGAGAATACATAATGTATTGCACGGTCACCCTTAAATGTTCACAAACCTACAGGTTTCTAATACTGAACTAGTATCATGGTATGGTGTCTAATCCCAACCATGGAATATGTAGGCTTGGAAAAGTAGGGTAAAGTCAACAAACGCCCCATTGTTTGAGGTGTTGCTATGAATATGGTCGAGTATCCCTATGGAAAAGGGCGCATGAAAGGAGGTAGGTCTTCTGTGTCATCCTGAGGATTATGTATTAAAAGGATGGTCATAAATTTGGAAAGTTTTCTTCTACATGGAAAGCCTCGAGAACATCGAAGATCAAGCCAAGGTAGAAGGTATGATGATATGATATGGCATAAAAGGTAAGTCCAATTTCAACCAAGTAATATTCTATATTACTCAGAGTTTTAAAATTTGAAACAAGTACTATAATGTTTAAAGAGAAAGTTAAACAATAATGCTCCTTAATGCCAAAATTTTCAAAGTCTAAACCAAGAGACCATGAAAATTTGTTAAAACATCATATCATTATTGTTTTAAAAGGAGACAAGGTTCACCATACATGTATAATCTATAAATTGTTATTCTCAAGTGAGGAAAGATCTTTAGTGCAGTTAGTTCCTTACAAAGGTAAACAAGAAAAGAACAACACCGTGTGTGTGTGTGTGTGTGTGTGTGTGTGTGTGTGTTGGGGGGGGGGGGGGGGGGGGGGGGGGGGGGGGGGGGGGGGAGCATGCTGTGGCTTCTCTTCTACCTATTTCTATGCTCACAAAAGCCTCTTCCACATCTCCATGGATTGTAATCTCTCACTTGCGTGAGATGTTTCCATGCCCTAGCTAGGTCTATACTATCCTTGAATTTCAATTTAGGGTTTTTGTTTGATGCAATATGAATATATATATCCTAAAGTTGCCCAAATTCCTAAGAAATTTCTTGCTTTTTGTTACAAAGGCCGAAGGAGATAGCAAAGACTAGCAATCTACATGCGAGGTTGAGCCAGTCTCAAAAGCGATAGAAGTGTTTCTAGAACAATTAGTTGCTCATACTCTTGTTGATCTAATCTCCCAAGCTCTTTCATGATAAACACTCCAAGCATAAAAAGGTTGCAAAGACAACCAAGCAAGCTAGACCTACAACTAGATTTGGCACGAAGGAGTCGAACATTTTGGCAAAGGTGAAGATATGCATCCTCAGCCTTCATGAAGACGTATTTCTCTTTACAGATGTCAACACAATTGACATTTCAACCACTGTTGTCACTATGCAAATGCATGTTGCGCGAGTGCTTTTACTTGCAAGACGAAACTAGTAACTTTGTTGCTAGCACACTGCAAACTTTGCTTGTTATAGCTCAATTTTCAAGTAGACAATCCAGCTCTTCTCTTCTAGGCAGCAATAACAACAACAACCACGTGTAGCAACGAGATTCTATTGGTAGCTACCAGAGCCCCTTTTAGCTCGTCATACGATGAGTGTTTTGGCAGGTCTTTGTTACTTAGTCCTTACTAATTTGACTTGCCATCACCAAAAATTACATTAGTGCCAATCCCATCCATAGCCTGCACATGGTCAATGACACTCTGTTATGGAGAGCCTTTTGCAAGTGACAGAGACTATTTAAAACCTCTTTGGCCCAGTTGATCTCAATGGTCAATATTGCCATAATAGGAATTGGGTGAACACTTGGAGGATTGTAAAAGTAGCACCAAAGCTTGCTATCTTCATGTTGAAACCCTGTTTATGGAGCACAAAGGAAGCATGAAGCTAACAGTAGCTAGCATGCCAAGGAATGTGCCCAAATGCAAGCTGACCTCCAAGCTTTGCAATAGATCGTGGCTATTACTCAAAAGAAGGTAGCAAAGACGGATCAAATCTAGTAGCGGCTTGATACAACCTATATGAATTTTGCTCACAAGGCTGTACTCAATGTAGGCCCATTGCAAGCAGTGTAATGTCTTGTGTGCTAGGATTTCAACAACTAAAATCCTCCATAAAGTTTTGATAGATCCTAGTACTGTGAAAAAATTACAAATAGTGCATGCCAAGGATGTACAAGAGCAGCTGCTTAAGTATGTGCGCTTGCTCACCCACACCAATGATTTTCCTCCCATGTATAAGCGTATGTTCCAATTTCAAGGCCAAAGAAAAACACTAAAAAGATGAAAATGCCACTAGTCATGCCCATGCTTTTGTTAACCTCAAACCTACTATCCAAGGGCAATAGCGAGACTAGAAGAATGAGCAAACAAGCAATGAGGCTGATATGTCAAAAGGGACCTTTGACAATGAATTCAACCTAGCTTATCCAAGAGCAAAAGGAATAGGTTGATGATCAAGGAAATGGATGTGGACAATGCAGGTGACACCTTTGTCATGTTGGAATGCGGATTGTGCTTCTTAATCTATATTTAATGACTAGCTAGAGATCAACATTGTGGTGCAAGTGCTAGCCAAGAATGCAATAGAGGTGCACAAAGGAAATTGGTAGCACACAAGATAGTATAGGAAATAGCAAGTACGGAATGACTAGGTTGCAAAACTGTCGAAAAAGTTGAATTCCTAACAAATGCAGTTAAAAGGTAGCAAGGAACAAAAAATTGATTAGTGAGCTTAAACATTGTGATTGAGTGTGGAGTAGTGTTGTAAAAGCACATGTATAGCTCTTGACAAAGATAAAGGAAAAAGTAAAGGAAATTCTACAGAATGCTATGATCATATACAATATTGATAATGATGTTGTCAATGTTGATGCCCAATGATCCTAGTCATTATTTGCCTTGGTTGTGAAATACTTCAAAAAAAAATGTGTCATAGCATTTTGTATTTTGATCTTTCTATGCAAGAGCGGCGGTACTATAATCACTACACCACCACATGTGTAGTCCATGCGCTTGTTTGGGTTACTGTCCTAATTCCCCCTCCTGTGCAGTAGCATACTATAGAATTTGACTCCACAACAACAAGCTAATGCCTGTGCTGCACAACCTCTTGATGACAAAGGTGATATTGAAGATCCTAAGTGAACGGTGTGAAGAAGCATAATCCCATCTTGTTATATGTTTAAGGTGGGTTTAAGGGGGTTTTAACTCTATTCAAACAAGTTTGAAACCTTTGAGAGTGCCGATTGTTAACGAGTATTCCCGTTAACACGCATTTGCTAATCACTAGTGTTAGCAATTGTTGTGCATGTTCAGAAGACCATGCTTGGATTCAAAGCGCCAACTTTTGTTGTATGCAGAGTCATTCATGAGAAACCATAGACAAAGTTCTGGAACAGTATCTTGTGTTCAATTGTTTTCCTTCTTCCTTTCGTTCAATCATGAGAGAGGTGCATAGCACATATACACACAATGCCTTGAACAATTCACGTTGCACGTATTAGTCCCTGCTTCTCGACATATATGGAGTATTTAGATCAATTTTAGTATTGAAATTAGTCTGCAAGCAGTTAACAACTAACAATTTTTTTGTAGGTAAAGGTGGTTGATCGTAGATGGGCCCCTATAGTGGGGATGGTGAGGGACAACTAGTTTCCATAATAGACTTTAGACTTAGCTTCTCCTCTAAACCTTTTGTGGTGCTCAACTTGAAAGGGGTGGAGAAGCCTTACCTCTTAGTCCTAAACAATCAACATCTTAGTCCTAAACAACCAACATTAAGAGGTGCCAAAGTCAGCCGATTGGGGATTCAGATAGAGCTGTCGTATAAAACAAGTTGGACACGAGTTCAAAAAAGGCTTCCTTGGTAGTTAGGCTTGATGTAGTGAAGGGATCAAGATACTTGTGTTCATTAAAAGTATAAGTACTTACATTTTCTTCATTTGGTTTCAATTTATAATGCTAAAAAGTGATTGGCTGATCATTATGCATTAAAGTAGTACCTATTCCTCACCCACAAGCATCTGTAGCAACTAACAAGAAAGATTTTAAAACTAATGAAGCAGATGAAGTACACTTGCAAATGTGAGCATGTGTTTTAAGTTTATCAAAAGCCCTTTTGTTGGTTTTCATGTGAGAAGAAGTGCAATCAACGAGAAATTCTTTAAAAGTTTACAAGATAACCAGGAAGACCTAAGAACATCAAACATTGTGAAAATTTCAAGTAGTAGAACAATCTTTAATAGTAGAAAACCTTTCTTGTGACCTAGATATTTAATTTTATTTTGAAAAAAAAAATCTCACAAGGTTTGTGCAAAGTTTGCATACAAATGATTCTCACGCAATTTGTTAAAGACGATGCAAATGCTTTTTGTGTTCTTCATGAGATTTATTAAATTTAGATATCATCAAAGAATATAGTCACTTGATTTGACGATTAAGCAAGATTCTATTCATCATGCAACAAAAATACAATCTTACAAATGCCAAGAGGTATGCATTCTTATTTGATGATAACCAAAATCTATGTGAATGTTAATAAAAACAGTGGCTTGATACCACAATTGTATGTCACGACATATAGACAAATCAATGATATGCAAAGAGCGCAAACAAAAAACAAAGTAGAATGAGAAGAAGATCATGAACTAGTTAGCTACTCCCTCATACATGTATTTTCTTTTGCTAGTTAACTCAAAAAAACAAGCTTACAAGGAGAGGTACATTCTGCTTCATATAAGAAGTAAAGTACTTTATTAAATATAGAATTTGTGTGGTTTAAGACAAGCTTCCAATGAACAAAGAGCTAAATAGACTTGTTCTATATTGAGCTTGAGTCCTCGTCATCCACCTCTGAACACATGGTAAACACGCAATACATCATATTTCTCACCAATGCAATATTTTAGATGCACTAAAAATAAAAATCGTTAGTGAACTTCTATTCTCATAGCAATATTTTTTGACGATAAAGAGCTTTTCAAACATCTCAGAATAAATTTTAACTTTAGAAGACTAGATTTGAAAGATTTAAGCACTAGGAAGAAACAAGTCGAGAAAACAACATACACTATATGTGCATGAAAGGTCTCTAGATTGCATCTTGTAGTCACATTCTCGCGAGTAAAAATTCACTAGAAGAACTAACTCCTTGAGAAGGAAACAAAGAACATAAGCGTCCACTCTATGGGGGGTCGATGCCATTTATGTATTTTCATGCCATAATACGATGCTCCATATAAAGCTTGAAAACTCTGCCTCATTACACATGCAAGTAAGTGCATATTCCTTGTGCCTTTGGGACACCTTAAATGCTTTCATAAACATCGATGTTTGAAGAAGAGCAAACATATGGTTCTACTTATATTTTCCACAATGGTATAGCATGCACAATTGTACCTTGACAATCACAAGGACCAGGAGGCTTGAGTAGCTCTATGCAAGCTTTATATACATTTCATGAAGCAACACACAATCCACTTGCCTTAGCACTTTGCCATTAGGCAGGGAGTGAAGTCTACATGTGCACTTTAATTTGTCAAGGCCTAATAAGAGTGATAAAACATGAATAATCAGTGAATGCAAGGTTGTCTTGCATACCAATATGTGCTAATGATTTTGAAAAATGCTTTCTTTAAAGGGAATCTTAGCGATATGCTTTCTCAAAAAGGGAAGGCTAAGGAGACGAGAGGGAAAAGAATGCGCACAATCGAGCAAAACCACGGGCGAGGGGCACGTGCAATCACACAAGGCATATGGGCAGACGGGGTAAGCTCCAAAGAGGGCGAGGACAAGGAGACACAATAGCGCCACATGACAGCCTGCCAAGGTGCTGTTGCTGGTTTTTTTTTTTTCTCAAAAAACTAGGAGGCACCTTTGGCAACATGGGCTCTTGTCCAAGTGGTCAAGGCGGCGCTTGGTAGAGCTTCACGAGGTTGGGAGTGAGTTCAATGCCCAAAGATGGCAATTGGGCAATGAGTGAATTCAATGCCCAATGCTTCGTGAAGAAATTGGACACATACAATATTGGCTCGACTGCTTTCAATTAGCTAGAATCTTTCTAGATCCACCTGGAACACGCTTCACTTGATTATCCAAAGGCATTGAACTCACTCCCAACCTCGTGAAGCATTGGGCATTGAATTCACTCCCAACCTCGTGAAGCATTGGGCATTGAATTCACTCCCAATCTCTTCATTTTGGGCTTGGCTAACTCGGTAAGGTGGTCGGTTTGGTGGTGTACTACAGGAAATCAAATCAATTGTGTGATTATCCAAGTGAAGCGTGTTCCAGGTGGATCTAGAAAGATTCTAGCTAATTGAAAGCAGTCGAGCCAATATTGTATGTGTCCAATTTCTTAAAAAATTGGAATAGGCAGAATTTTGCTCTCTCTCTCTCTCTCTCTCTCTCTCTCTCTCTCTCTCTCTCTCTCTCTCTAATAAGCATAATATCAGAAAATTGTCCTTTTACTGAACTTTACACTCATCATAGGCCTAGTTCTCCCCATAAACCTAATCTGCAAATTGCAAATTGTTTCGTCCCGAGTTGTACTTATGACAATGCACTTTACTCATTTAGAGCTTGGTTGGAACTTGACCACAAAATTATCACATCTTTACAGATAGAAAGGAAATTTCACAAACTAAATCACATCAGGACATAAGTCATCAAAGGACTTGGTTTCAGTTGCACCCACATATATCATTTATAAGGCTATGGCCCCATTTGTTCTCTTGGTTAAAGCTAGTAAGAATTGCTGTTGAGATATGAAGAAGATGATACACTCCCCTGCCCAGCTCCCACCAAGTCCAGTGTCATATGAAGTCCAGGAATAACATTGTATGATTAGAGACACTGTTAAAATCAAATCCCCATTGATAAAATGGACGTCCCACCTACAATTTAAAAGTTTACCTCTAGTTTAAAATTAAAAAGGAAGAATAAAATGTTGGAAAAATTTAGTTCAAAACCTTCCAGTACAACAATTTCCCCCCTGAAGGTTTTCCAAGCTTATGACAACACGTTTGTTTCGAGCACTGCTTGATTGCTCTCTCTTTTGAAAAGAATAAGTTCCACCTTAGACTTCAAACAGAAGGCCATTTCATGCACAAGGTAGAAGAGACGTCTGTTACCTCCACACAGGCTCAACACGAATACAAGCCCCTATTCAGAAAACAAAAACCAACTTCCATAACATGGAATTACCCTGTTTTTGAACTAAAACATAACCCAGCTTGCCATTGATAGGAAGCAATCACTTTATTTCTTCAAAACCTTACTCATTAAGCTGATGTCCAGATTTACTGCCAGCAACGCTTATGGACGGACGAGAAAGACCTACCTATTCAGGACCCAACCTACCCAACTTGAACTCACAAGAAGCTCAAGTTTCTGGACCCTGACAAATCACTACATCTGCATTTGAGCACCAAAGCACGCATTGTTGTTGGAAGTGCCCAGTGTGATTGAACACCTGAGAAAACATTATACCCCATTCATTTGAAACTGCTCGGCATCTTTCTACATCGGCAACAAACACCTCGGAGCCAGTCCAGCCGTCTCATTAGATACAATCCTTCATGTCGCCCCCCTAAAACTCACGCGATAAAAAGACGTAGGTAAATTTGATACACAACCAGGCATGTTGCCACCTGCACAGTTTAAAACAACTTCAACTTGCAGAAGCATAGAACAAGGAATATGGTCACGCTCAGCAAAAAGAAGGCTAGCAGAAGCCAATCTAAAGTTTGTGACTTTCTTAGTGAGCTTTGGGTGGGTTCAGGCTTCAAACCATGACTAATCTCCTTTGCCTGTGTCTTTGTAACTGCCGCAAAAGTGGAAGAGGGTGTTCGTCTGACCAAACTATTAGATACACCTTTGCCAGCCATACTAGAAGTTTGATAACTGCAATCTGACGAAGAGCAGCTGTTTGGAGAGGCACTCACAAAACCTTGGTTGCAGCAATCCTCCTTTTCACAAACAAGTGCTTCACATAAGCACAAGGAGACAGGCTGCTTCGCACATGCTTCATTGCCCTTTTCGTCACATAGTAACATTTTGCCTTCATTAGAGATCACTTGTTCTGTGATATTGCTGTGAACTTCCACCTCTAGGTTGAGACCCTCTGGTGTTTGCTTATTTTCAGACAGAACTAGTTCACCCATCACCGACCATCTTCCCGTCGAGATAACTCTGACATGTACAGACCTTCCAAGTAGGCCCTCATCAGCAGGTAACAAGACTTGGACATACGATTTTGTATGGCCCACCTGCATCATGATACAAAGGACACTTGGCATGCTATCATACAATTAACTCACAGCACTCTATCGAACTTGAGCCATACCAGATGGATACCATCAGCTGCCAGATCAGTTACCAGCACTTTTACCACCCTCCCTTTTAGGTCATTATAAGGTGAAAATGACTCAAAAAGTGACGTCAACTTGCGGCTCCGCTTCTTAACATCTCCAGTAGGTATGCGCTTCATGCGAGCCGCAGGCGTCCCTTAATTGATTAGATGCAAGCAAGTCAACCACTTCTTTCTCACAGCTAAACCCAATCTTTTTTCAGATATCAACATACCAGGTCGCGGGTAAAATTGAGAAATGTGAACTTGTGGGAACCTGTACTGTTCAATCAACTTAATAGTTTCTTCAAAATCGCCCTCAGTTTCACCTGGAGAAAACTGCTAAACATTAAGGATTTAACTCAGCATTTGGGCACCAGCAGGCATGCAAAGTAAAAACGACCCATGATTTAAGACTCCTATCAGTATTAGCTGAAGTGCCGAAGCGGGATGCAAACCTGGAAAACCACATATTATATCCGTGGCAATCTGCATTCCAGGCACCAGTTTCAGCAATGTGTCGACAACTCTTCTAAATGCCCCGACACTGTACTCTCGCTTCATTGCCTGGATGAATGTGCAAAATAATAATACTCTTGCTTTATTCATCATACCTGAATTGCTAAATTTATAACAAACGATTTCAAAAAATCTTTTCAGCAAGAAAAGTTTTATGATGGATTTACATTAAGCACATTGTCACTCCCTGACTGGACAGGAACATGGAGAAAAGTATAGACCGATGGATGACACAGAATATTTGCTATCTCTTCCAGATGCTCTAAAATGTAAGGAGGATTAGTCATTCCAATGCGCAACATGACAGATCCATCGTTGGGCAGCTCTGCTACAAGTGCGTGCAAAAGAGTTGGGAGATTGGCTTGAATATCACGTCCTGCAAGCAAGTGTTCAACAACAAACTATCAACTCAATGCCTCTCAAGGAAGCGAATCGTGTGTTCCTCACATACCATAAGCTCCCGTGTCCTCGCTGCTAAGCCATACTTCTTTGACACCATCAGCAATCACCCACTTCAACCTCTCTACCTATTGACAAATAATCTCTTTACAGACGATAGGATTTGGCATCTGAACAATTTTCCACAAAATACAAAAGATCTTACCAAGGTTGCAACAGGGTAGCTTCCGAGATGACCACGTGCATGCTTAGTCTTACAGTAGGTGCAAGCGCCTAAACAGCCCACATTTATTGGTAGAATCTCCACGTACTTGTTCTTCCTTACCTGCCGTACATAAACTTTGATGACATTAGGAACAGTTTAAGCCCATTATCATTATTGGATATTTTTTTACCTTAGGCATATCAAGGGAAGGAAGGGAACTCCTACGAAGAAGTCGTACTTCATGGCCCTTCAAAGTCTCTTCTACCACCTCTACAACTCGATCAATCTGTTGTACACCGACGATGCTCACTCCTTCCAGATCTTTCAGATTTTTACTACCTTGAGGCACACACCCAGCTACAACTAAAGGTTTCTTGGCTTTTTTCCCTCTTCGAATTAATGTTTCCATAGCTGATTGACTTGGAGATTTCACTGTACAGCTGTCCTAAACATGACAGAAAGAGATAAACACAGCTGATTGTACAAAAAAATTTCAAGGTAGCAAGGGGTTCTCACGTATTTATTAACCACAAATCAGCATTTTCCGGTTCCTCCAAGATGGTGTAGCCATAAGCAGAGAGCTGTCCAGCCATATACTCACTGTCACTCTGAACCAAGCAGACACCACCACATCAGGTTTATGGCCCAGGGTGTACCTCTATGAAACATTTAACCCACAAACAATGAACAACAGCCAGTTAAGAACACATATTCTGGAGAAATACATCTATTGACAAAACAGCAAATGATGGGACATGCTAAGCACGGGTTTGCTATGCATTCGGGTAATCTGACTTATCCAACTGATCAAGTTTTGACATTCGAGTAATCTGACTTATCCAACTCATTAAGTTTTGACACCAAGGGCCGGACAAAATTCGATAAATGATAACAGAAGAAGAGGGAAGTTTCAGAAAAAGAAGGATATACGTCCCCGACTGACAGAGGAACAGAAATCCGAGTACCTCAAAGAGGGGAGTGCTTTGACTGTGCATAACAAAGGCATATATCCGCATGGTGCCCCAAAAAGGCGCACAGAGAACAATCAAAAGATAGGCCAAAGAGTTCAAAGCAGCCGAAGAACGCGGAAGAAAAGGAAAGACGAAAGCAGGGCTAGTACCAGATTGTGTGGGGACCCACCCGTACCAGATGGATGAAAGCACTGAACTTTGCCACGCATGGGGCAAAGTACGAGATCAAGAAGCCCTCATTTTCTTTGAAGGAGGAGCCAAGGCCAATGTTATTTCTCTCGAATTGCCGGCTCGACTTGGAATTACGCCCAAACGGATGGGGCCACAAGAGGAGGCTGTTCTAGCAGCACCCAGACGGGATGTTGCCATTATACCTGTCATTGGCAAACTTCCTTTGCATTGTCAGGAGTATTTAGGGCACGAGGACTTTTATCATGCCTTTGGAAGGGTGTGACATCCTCCTAGGAATCCCTTGGTTTTACAAGAACAACGCCGTGGTCGATTATAGGGCCAGGAAAGGTACTTTGAAGAATGAGAAGGGCAGAGATATTGTACTCGATGTAAAGTTGAAGGGCGAGTCCGTCCCACTTGTATGGCAGCCATTTCCAAATTAATGAAATCTAGTCTTTTTGTTTACTCGATCTTCTTGAAAGAACTGAATAATGAACAATGATCAAATATGTCTGAATTAGCAAAAGAAACGACAAGAATTTCTACATGCACAAGCTGACTGTTTCTCTGAAGGCCTACAAGCGAGTTACCTCCTCCTCGTCCTGAGGATCACACAATTGATTTGATTTCCGGTAGTACACCACCAAACCGACCACCTTACCGAGTTAGCCAAGCCCAAAATGAAGAGATAATGAATCAGGTATAAGAAGTTCTAGAAAAGGGTCTCATCCAGCCTAGTACTTCACCTTTTTGTTCACCAATGCTACTAGTATTAAAGAAAGATGGATCTTGGAGAATGTGCATCGACTATAGAGCTCTCAATAAAATCACCATCAAGGACAGATTCCCTACCCCTAGAATCGATGATATACTCAACAGACAGCATGGGTCCACTTGTTTTAGCAGAACTGATATGAAGAGTAGATATCATCAAATCCAAATTGCTCTGGGTTATGTCTACAAGATAGCTTTCCGGACAACTTTTGATTCGTACGAATATTTGGTTATGCCATTTGGCTTTACAAATGCTCCGGCGACATTCAACTGAATTATGGATAGGATTTTTCGAGAGTATCGATCATTTGTGGGCACTTTCTTTGACGACATCATTGTTTTCTCCAAGAATGAAGCAGAACACAGACACCATTTGCTACAGGTTTTCCAAGCACTGTGAAAACATAGATTGGTTATCGTTGCAAAAAAGAGCGAGTTTTTCTTGCGAGAGATACCATTTTTGGGACATATCATCTCAGCATGAGGAGTAAAGATGGACCCGGCAAAAGTAGAGACCATTCGTAATTGGCCTGATTTGAAATCATGAAGTTCGAAGTTTTCTGGGCTTCTGCTCTTATTATCAACGCTTCATTCGGAAATTTGCAGAGATTGCATCTCCCTTACATATTCTCACTCAATAACGAGTTCCTTTTACTTGGAGATGGATAGAGATCGCAACCTTTCAGACTCTCAAGGAAAAGCTGACAAATGGACAAGTGGTGGTCTTGCCAAACTTGAAAAAGCCATTTGAAGTTTATTGTGATGCTTGTGGTTGCAACCTGGGTGTGTTTCGATGCAAGAAGGCCATGCCATTGCTTACGAGAGCAAGATGTTTTCAAGTCCTGAATTGGTTGCACAAATTTACGGAAAGAGTTGTTGGCAGTTATCCATGCTCTTACACAATAGTGACACTATCTACTCGAAGCCGACTTTACAATCTTTACAGACCATCAGAGTTTATCTACTTCTTATCGTAGAAACAACTTTCGAAAAAGCAGATGCGGTGGGCTAACATTTTGTCACATTCCACTTCCAGATAGTCCATGTTCAAAGACAACAGAACTTGGTGGCAGATGCATTGTCTCCAAAGCCCTTGGTTTTGGCTATTTCCTCGATACATCATCGAAGCTTCGAGGATATGGTAGATCAGTACGCCACAGACCCTGATTTTTGCAAACATCTTTCATCGGATACAGAGTGGGGAGACAGTTGCACGCTATTCTGTCACAAACAGGAGCGCATAGCAATATAAAATAGACTCGGATAAATCGAATTTATCACTTATTATTGAAGCCAGAGGATATAGAGAGAAATAGATAGAGAGACAGAGAGAGAGAGAGAGAGAGAGAGAGAGAGAGAGAGAGAGAGAGTGAAAGGATCGACACAATACTTGGGACGAGAAGATGGGCTGGTCCCCCCCCCCTCGTAATAGTATCTTTATTACTGAGGAGAAGTCTATACAAATACTTGAACCGAACGTATTACCACGTTCGTTCTAGAATAAGACTTGATGGTTCCCGGAAGCCTCGGCTTCCTATTCCTAGGGCAAAACCCTATTCCAAGGAAGTTCTGTTCCTTATTCCAAATCCTCGAGAATCAAGGTTCTCGCCTTTGGATCTCACCTTCCACACTCGGGGCATGGCATCCCTGCAACTCTTTTCCGACTCTGTTTCCAGAGTCCTCTTCCCGCAGAACAACTCTGCTTTCCCAGACTCGGAGTCCTTACTTGGGAATCTCGACTTCCGGATCACAACTCGAGAGGCTACCTCTCTCCAATCCGTGGATCTACTTCCCAAACTCGGGTACGAAACCCTTGGGCTGATCTGGCTCTAGTTCCATAGAGGGCTTTTCTCTTGCACAGGCTCATGCCTCCTCTGCTCCTACTCCCTCACGCAGAGGAAGTACACCTGCAAACAAATACTCAGAGTTCATAACATGAAAATCGTTACCTTCAAAGTCTCGTCGCTCGAAACGCAACTTGGTTCTCGAAAAGCAATTCCCCGGAAGAGATCTCTACATAGAAAATCTTCTCTTCTAATCCTACACATAAAAGAGGTGTGTTCTCAGGTTCCTTCTCATAAATCAGCCCCGTCTACAACGTTATGGGCAGAAAACAGAGAAAAACAGCAGCTGGTCGCGGTGGAAACACGCTCCGTACGCACTTCTTTGGGAGGGAACTCGTGCACTCGGTCTTGGCGTCATCTAGTACACTCAGCAGGGCAGCCATGGGCATCACCGGCAACGTCTTCTTTGCGCCTGAAATCTGCAGCAGCATCTCCTCCTTGGCCATGGCAAAGATAGTAGAGCAATGGCTGCTCGCGTAGAGATCGTGGACGTTTTTCAAGTTTTTTGTGAGGTGCAACAGAATGAATGTTGTATTTTCTCAAGATTAGTGATCTTTATTGCTCAAGGTTCCTTTTAGTTCTTAGGGAAAGAGGGAGCTTTCCGTCTTATGGAGAATGCTATGATCACGAACAAAGTGAGTGGATAATGTGCGTGCAAGTGAATGAGACTGAGAGGAGGAGAGAGAAGAGATACGACACCCGAGAGGTTGTAAAACCCTCCTCCGAAGGCCCCACTCTTGTCGGCGAGAGTGGTCTACTTTGATTGCACAAAGGTGTACAATGCGTATGCAATGGACTGATGCAACTTGGACTATGCCGATGACGACGACGGTGATGACGACGACTTAGGCTGAAATCTGTGATCTTCTATTGGCTGAATTCGGGGTTGTCTTGGTGGTTGAAAATGACTGTTTTCTCGCTGTTTTCATGGCTGAAAATGATTGGTTTATTCGGGGCTTAGGAGAATATAAAAAAACGCTGAACTTCTACCCTGATCTAGCTGCGTTTTTCTGTCCTTGTCGTAGGCTGAAAACACTGGTCTTGCAGGCATATCCCAGGCTGAAAAACGCTGGAATGAGAGGTCTTCCAATGCTGAACAAAAACGCTAGAAAGGCTGGTTGCTGGTGTTAGTGAATGGGCTGAAATGTTGATGTCAAAACGCTGAGCAGAGAGGCTTGAGGGCGATAGGCTGAGGTGGAGACACGCCAAGGTGATGGCTCTGCTGGCGATACTTGAAAACGCTAATGGCTGAAGGGAGGTCGATCTACTGCTTGGAAACGCTAGGGTTTGCAAGAGAGGGCGATCCCAAAAATGCTAGAGGGTCTGAGTGTCTGAGGGGGTACTGCTGAGAAGTTGCCTATTGAGCGGGAAGCTCCTGCAGCCTCTTCTGCCATAAAGTGCTAACTTGGGTTTGCTTATATATTAACTTAGCAAAATTGCCCTACCTACTTTTGTTGGAAAGTCACTTAAAAATAATAAGTGAAAATACCAAAAATAGGGAAAATAGGCTAAATGCACTCGGAAATTCCCCTGACTGATGCTAATGGATTCTGATGGGAATTCCGATGATCATGCTGTGTGCAACCGGAGGATATGCATCTACACTCAGTGACTGGGCATGCACGGTCTACGAATAGACTCACAAAAGTCCCAAATCACCACTAATCTAAACTTGACTGGACTGACTGAACCCTGCTGTGGTGTAGCTTGTCCACGGACACATAGGGTTGGGATGTGTCACGTGACATCCCCTCCTTTTCAAAGTGAGGTACTGGTACCAACTGTATGGCGTCGAGGGAGATCGCCAACAGCATCCGGAATCCTGGAAGGGACTCTTCGTCGGCCCACTCTGCTGTGTGGGTCGAGCGGTACTTGAACTTCATAAAGGTCTGCAACGCTTGCTTCTTTGGGCCGCGCCGAAAGCGACACAAAGTCTTCTGAATCTCCTTCCTTGCTTCAACTTCGTCTAGAGTCCAGCTTCTTTCGTCTTCAAGAATCTCCATGGCTGAAAATTCCTGAAACCATCTCCAACACAAAACCATGAACATACCCATTCCATGTAAAGTGAAGGAAAAAAATCTTGTCTTCTCTAAAGACTGTGTATGCAATGTAGATGAACAAATAGACGGAGTGACAACCCATCATCAAACACATCCAAACAATGCGTTCGAATCTTTTCTGTTTGGTCGAAATCAATCAACTGTGGCAATTCACAACGGAAATGCCCATGCATGGTGCTCATACAATCATGTGCTCGTTTGGAAACTGTGTCATGCCAAGGAAGAGACATGGAATGTGACTTCCTGACAGACATACTTCTCAGCTTTTCATGAAGTATCCACATACATTCGTGCTCATCCATGAGAGAAACGTGCTCAACATGCAATATGTCATGCCTAGGAAAAGGGATCCCATAATGATGTTGACTAAAATACAGGAAACAATCACGAATGAAACTTTCGAACAATGCGTGCGTATCAATCATGCGAACACATAATACTTCCTGTGATGGCTCTTTGGGCCAAGGCTCAAGAGCCAAGATCGCTTCTTCGGGATCTATCGAATTTTCTTGTGGGGGATCTGTGGACCTTGACTCGAAAACCAAGATCGATTTTTGGTGATTGATCGAATCTACAAAGAGGTTAGCTTCGCTAGAAAAAGCATCAACTAACACATGATCTTTGTGAACAATCACATCCTCTTCATGCAAATCATCATGCTTGTCATTGTCATCCAAATCATTTAGCAAATCATTATCCATCAAATCATCATGCTTCTCATAATCATGCAAATCCTATGTGTCATGTTGTGGAGAAAAAGAGATTGAGAGAATCTCCTTATCCCCAATCCTTTCGACCTTGTCCTGCATATTAGCAATGAGAGATGGAGAAGGAGCAACGTCCTCTCCATGAATGACAATAGGAGAATCACTGTCGACATTGAGAGTTAAAAGTGTTAGCCGCAAATTTCATGAGCATCATTATCACGAAACCATCGAATGCCCAAAATCATATCACATCCTGAGAGAGGAGAAACAACAAATCTTCTAGTGAAGGCAGTCTGTTGAATTGCAAACAACACATCAAGGCATTCCTCGGTGATGAGAGCGTCCATACCAGGACGAAAACCAGAGACCTCGATAGGAGATCCCGGACTAACCTCGAGGCGGGCTCTCTCAACAAGAGAGGAACTGATCACATCATGCATACTACCTGGGTCAAACAATGACAAAACGGTGCCCCGACGTACGACCATAACATTTAATGAGAGAATCATCAATGGGAGGGTCATGAGAAACTTTGGGCACAATCGTGTTATCATTCATTGCATTGACAGATGTAGTGGGTGTTGTGGGTTCTTTAGATTCATTCGATTCAAGCTTAGCACGTGTTCTTTTTATGTGACCCTTAATGTGACAATGAAAACAACAACCTTTGTTGCTAATTGGACTATTTTCTTATTTTTAATGATTAAATCTCTTTTTTTAGAATATTTTATTATGTGCACTAAGAACTGTTAAAAGATTGTAGCTACAGGAACTGCCATCAAGAACGGATAAACTCTGATGTGTCATTTGATGGGTGACGGTAAACATCGCGAAGGAGTTTACGTAAGTTCGGTGGAAAGGGCCGGGTTACGAGTGCCTCTGATGCGTCACATGATGGGTGACAGGTGCATCAGTAAGGGGGCATCCCGTAGGCTAAGGAGGAAATCTGAACTGAGTAAGAAAATACGCGTAAGAACGCAAGCACAAGAATAAAGATGGGTTCAATGAAGCTTTTTACAAAAAGCAGGAACAGTCGCGGGAGGACAGATGTTTTCCCGCGAGGAATCTGTGTCTACATTGCATCTGTGTCGTGTCTTGCACCAGGGGACGCCTAGAATGTGTCCGTGTAGCATTATTTTAACTAACTGAGTGAGTTTTTAAAGTTTGAACAATTTCACACTTTATTTTATAAAGTGGCTGGTCACTTTAAGTAAAGTGGTCGGTCACTTTAAAGTGACCAGCCCTATTATTAATAAAATAAAGCAAGCAAAGCCCTTATTTTAAAAAAAAAAAGCCAACGCTAAAACCAAGGCAGGGAGCTGATTTGCGATCTCTCTCTCTCCTCTCTCTCTAAAAAGCGCCAAGCCCAGCGATCTCTCTCTCTGTCCTCTCTCTAGGGTGCCAGGGCTCCGCTTTTCGGCTCTATTCCCGCCGAGTGCCAGACCCTATAAAAGGGTAGCCAGCGTTTCAGTTTCAGGGAGCCGGAAGCAGCAGAAAAGCACTAGCGCTAGGATTCTAGAACAAAGACTGGCGAAGGAAACTGCAAGTGTTCGCGTGACGACTGAGTACGGAGGCCGATTCTCCGAGCAAGGAGCGACAGGTATAATGTGTTGATACGCATTGAGAATTGTTGCTTTGTGTGGTTTGTTTTGCAGGAATCTCCCGTCTTACGGGAAGGCCCTTCACGGGAAGTACGGCTTCACGCCTAAGCCTCTTACGGGAAAGTACGGCTTCGCGCTTAAGTCCCTTACGGGAAGGAACGGCCTTGTGTCCAAGCCCCTTTACGAGAAAGCACGACCTTCGGGTCTAAGATTACAGAACGGAGGGGTTTCCTCGGGTTCTCGTGCTTGTAAAAGAATTCTCCCTGAATAAAAGAATACTCTTAACGGGGGGGGGACCAGCCCATCTTCTGGTCCCCAATACTGTGTCGATCTTCTCCCTTCTCTCATGTTTTCAAAGAATTATAATTTTCAGATTTTCTAAGTGCTCGTGTACGCTCCCGTTTTGTGACAGTGGTATCAGAGCTCGGACTCCTCTCTTCCTCTGCAAAGAAGGACGATTCTGGGAAGAACGGGAAAAACCATGTCAAGCCAAGGGAGAAGCGTTGAAGAGGAGCTTCAACAAGTGCAAGTTCAGCTTGCGGAGTTGCAACAAATCTTACTGTTGCCAAACGTCCAAAAGCTTTTGGGCGGAATGAAGAAAACGAATGGAACTGATGCAGCTAAGCATCCAGACAACACTATTGGCGTGAGACCACAGGAGGCAAGAGAAGAAGAACGTGCCGAGGTGCACAAAGGATCTTCGGATCGGAATGAACGGCCTACTTCAAGGAAAGGCCACGAAAAAGCGCTCTCTCTGCTAGACGAGAGCAAGGACATCTCTATCTCATCTCCATCTTACTCTCCTGATTATACTTCTACTTCTCGATCATCTCGTCAGAAGAAGGAAGCAGCTACTACTGCCACTACCATACATCAACCTAAAGATAAGCCTCGATTCAAGAAGCAAGGTCGCAAGTCTCAACATCGCATGAGAGTCTTCAAATCAGGCGACAAGGACATCAAGTTCGAAACCTCCAACGGACAGAGAGACATCTCCAAAGCACTGTCCTTCATCAGACAGTTTGAAGTCGCCTTTACCAATGGGCACTTCACAGAAAAATCCAAATTACGCCATGTGGGGATGCACCTCAAGGAAACGGCAAGTAATTGGTGGTTAGCCAAGATTCTGGAAGGTTCTCAGGCCAGAACTTGGGAGAGCTTCAAATCTGAATTTTATGAACAATTTCTTCCACCTGACTTCGAGCAGGACATACGGAAGGAATGGGACTAGCTTGCCCAGAAGGAACATGAAAGGGTAACGGCTTATGTGGACAAGTATTGGTCGGTTCTTCTGAAGGTCACTCCCTTCATGAAGATTGCCGACGAGGAAAAGAAAAGAAAATTCGAAGCGGGTCTCCAACTGCAGCTTCGAAAGAGTATAAAGGTGTATCCGCATGATACTCTTCAAAGGATGATGGAGTCAGCAATCATTGCTGAGGATTTGCACTCAACTGGGACGCCCAGAAAGATGGAGCATAGCACTTACCGTGCAAGACAAAGAGTGGTCTACGATGACCAAGGGGGCCAAGGAAGAAAACGTCCTCCATCTAGGGACAATGATCATTCTAAGAAGCCAGAGGGCACTGGCAAGCGAACTAAGTATCTTTCTCCTACTCAACTTCAAACTTTCAGAGAGGAAGGAAGATGCTTCTACTGTGGCGAGAAAGGACATATGAAACCGGACTGCCCGCTAAGGCAGCAACGGCAAGAGCAAGCCTCTACGAGGCAAGAGAAAGCAAGGAAGGAACCCGCACCACCAAGCTCGAACTCAATTCCAGATGTTCACGGAAACACAGAAATGGAGAAAGGGAAGCGTCAACTTCTAAAGGGCTGGGGGTCTTTGAACAACCAACGAGTACTGATTCTTTATGATCCAGGATCCACGGATAACTTCATCTCCCTGGATACTACGGAACGATTGTGCCTCACACCGGCTCAGCTTGGCACACCGGTTACATCCGGATCGGCATTCGAGGGGTTGACAACCAATGCAACTCCCGTGCAAGGACAGCTCAATCTTCGGATTAGCGAGTACAAGGACCGCGAATCATTTTTGATGGCACCCATCGAGGGATGTGATATCATCTTGGGTATGCCATGGCACTTCCACATGACACCTATTCCCGACTATGTGGAAAAGACCTTCACTTTTGATCATGGGGGTAAGAAAATAAAGATTCAAGCTGATGCAGGAGATTGCCAGTTCCCAATTGTAAGCCATATCTCCATTAAGAAAGAAATGAAGAAGTGTGTTTCTGCTTACTTGATTTTTGCACAGGATAAAACTAGTAGGGACTCTCTCTAGTCTGGAAATTAAGCGTCTTCAATTTATTGAAAAGTACAAGGATTGTTTCACGGAAACACTTCCTGACGAACTCCCTCCGGTACGCCCGGAAGATCACCGCATAGATCTCATACCGGGTAGCTCGCCTCCCAATCAACCCCCTTATCGGGTAAGTCTTGCTCAGCAAGAGGAAATTTTGAAGCAAGTCAACGAGCTTCTAGAGAAAGGGTTAGTACGGCCAAGTGCTTCACCCTACTGCTCTCCAGTTCTACTGGTGCAGAAGAAAGATGGCACGTTTCGCAGACTATAGGTCTTTAAACAAGATCACAATCAAGAATCGCTTTCCGATCCCTCGGATTGATGATATACTTGATAAGTTACAAGGTGCAAGTGTCTTTAGTCGCATAGACTTAAAGAGTGGGTATCATCAAATACGGATCGCCCCTGAGGATGTCCATAAGACTGTTTTCCGCACAACCTTTGGACTATATGAATTTTTCGTAATGCCTTTCGGCTTGACCAATGCTCCTGCGACGTTCAATCGCATGATGGACCGCATTTTCAGCCCGTATCGAGCTTTTGCGGGAGTATTCTTTGACGACATACTCATCTTCTCTAAGTCAGAAGAGGAACATCGGAAGCACTTGGACTTAGTGTTTCAAGAATTGCAAAAGCATGAGTTGCATGTGAATGCAAAGAAGAGCGAGTTCTTTCTCTCAGAGATACACTATCTCGGCCATATAGTCTCTCACAATCAAGTGAGTATGGATCCTGCCAAGATCCGAGTGGTAGAAGATTGGCCTACTCCCACTACGGTACAGGATGTACGTAGCTTTCTGGGATTATGTTCATATTATCGAAGGTTTGTCCGAGGATTTGCTCATGTAGCAGGACCACTTCATGATTTGACAAAGAAGAAGATTCCTTTCAGATGGGGATCGAGACAACAAGGAGCTTTTGATCGGCTCAAGTACTTGCTAAGCCATGGACCTATTTTGATAGTGCCTGACTTAAGGAAACCATTTGAGGTTCATTGCGATGCTTCAGGCGATTGCATCGGAGCAGTGTTAAACCAAGAAGGCCATGCAGTGGCCTACGAAAGCAGACGGCTTAAGGATGCAGAGTTGCATGTATCAATCTATGAAAAGGAACTCACGGCTGTGATTCACGCCTTATCCAACTGGAAGCACTATCTTCTAGGAGTGGATTTTGTGATCAAGACTGATCACTAGAGTTTGCGTTATTTTCTTACGCAAAGGAAACTATCTGAAAAGCAAGTGAGATGGGCAAACTTTTTGTCTATATTTCACTTCCAGATCCTTCACACGGCTGGGAGTAAGAATGTAATCGCAGACGCATTGTCTAGGCGGCCAAGGGTGAACGCTATCACTTCGGTGTATCACCAAGAATTAGAAGCACTACCGGATTTGTATCCGAATGATACAGACTTCTCCACCATTTGGGGAAAGCTACATCGTGGAGAGAATGAGTTTCCCTATTCCATTCGGGACGGTTATCTCTACCACCATCAGGCCATATGTGTGGCGGAACCATTAAGAAAGAAGATCATGGATGAAGCACACGCTTCGCCTTATGTGGGACATCGGGGTATTCTCCCTACGACCCTAGCAATGGAAAGATATTTCGTTTGGCCTAGCCTTAGAGCAAACATTGATAAGTATGTCAGGGAATGCTTGGTTTGCCAAAAAGTGAAGTATGATCGGCATAAGACACCTGGGTTGCTACAACCTTTGTCTGTGCCTAATGAACCTTGGGAAAGTATTGCCATGGACTTCATCATGGACCTCCCTAGAACTCAGACTGGAAATGACGCGATCTGGACCATTGTGGACAGGTTTAGCAAGCAAGCACACTTTATACTAGTCAAGAAAACGATAAAAGCAGATCATATGGCTAGGGTCTTTCTAGCACATATCTTTAAGCATCACGGAATGCCTAAGTCTATTGTGAGCGATCGAGATCCTCGCATGACAGGAAATTTTTGGCGTGCCTTGATGGATAATCTTGGTACAAAGCTGAATTTTTCATCTGCCTACCATCCTCAAACGGACGGGCAAAGTGAGATAGCCAATTCCACAGTATTGGATATGTTAAAAGCTTATGTGTCAGACCGGCAATCTGACTGGGAGAAATATTTGCCTCTTGTCGAGTATGCGTATAACAATACCATACACTCATCGATGGGGAAAGCACCTTTTGAGATTCTCTATGGTAAGCCTTTGCTTCCACCCATCCTTTTAACTAAGGATAAGATCTTTGCAGCAGATGAATTTGTCCGAGATTTGGACACAGCCTACGGGCAAGTTAGGAGAGCTATTCTACGCTCTCAGGAAAAGCATACGAAAGCTGCAGACAAGCACAGGAGGAATCTCGACTTAACAGTCGGACAGTTAGTCTTACTCAAGTTTGAGAAGGCAAGACTTAAGAAACAAGCGTCTCATAAGGGGAAGGTGGTAAAACTTTTTACCCGTTATTATGGGCCGTTTAAGATCACTGAGCAAGTGAATGATGTCACCTTCCGATTAGAGCTACCGCCTAATTGGAGGATCCATAATGCTTTCCATGTCAGTTTACTCCGGCCGTATGTGGGACCGCCTCCAAGCCAGCCTAGTGCTGAGGAACCTCTTGAGGTTGAGGAAACAGAAGAAATACTCCAACCGAAGCAGATAGTAAGTCATCAGGAGCGGTCTCTCAAATCCGGAAAGATAACACGGAAGTATTTGGTTAAGTTGAAGAACATTCGAATCTAGATGCTCAGTGGATGACGCAGGAGGAATTAGCAACTTATCCCGAGATACTGGAGGTATATGTCCAAGCACTACAGTTGAGGTCAACTGTTTAGAAGCAAGAGGGATGTTGCTATTTCGACTATTTTCTTATTTTTAATGATTAAATCTCTTTTTTTAGGATATTTTATTATGTGCACTAAGAACTGTTAAAAGATTGTAGCTACAGAAACTGCCATCAAGAACAGATAAACTCTGATGTGTCATTTGATGGGTGACGGTAAACATCGCGAAGGAGTTTTCGTAAGTTCGGTGAAAAGGGTCGGGTTACGAGTGCCTCTGATGCGTCACATGATGGGTGACTGGTGCATCAGTAAGGGGGCATCCCGTAGGCTAAGGAGGAAATCCGAACTGAGTAAGAAAATACGCGTAAGAACGCAAGCACAAGAATAAAGATGGGTTCAATGAAGCTTTTTACGAAAAGCAGGAACAGTGGCGGGAGGACAGATGTTTTCAGCGAGTCTGTGTCGTGTCTTGCACCCGGGGACGCCTGGAATGTGTCTGTGTAGCATTATTTTAACTAACTGAGTGAGTTTTTAAAGTTTGAACACGTTCACACTTTATTTTATAAAGTGGCCGGTCACTTTAAAGTGACCAGCCCTGTTATTAATAAAATAAAGCAAGCAAGGCCCTTATAAAAAAAAAAAGCCAACGCTAAAACCAAGGCAGGGGGCTGATTTGCGATCTCTCTCTCTCTCCTCTCTCTAAAAAGCGCCAAGCCTAGCGATCTCTGTCACCAGCGTGTGACTACTATCTATCCTTTTTGTTGATTTCTTTCTTATTATCTATTTACTTTCACTTTTTGGAAACACCCCTCGGGAAATCTAACTGCCCTGCATTGCATAGCTAGTGTGGAACTGTCCAGAGGGAGTCCAAGCCTGAGGGCAAGAGAGCACTAAGGTTGGACAAGGACTATGGTTAGCCAAGTGGGGTCATTGACTAGCCAAAGTGGAATCCTTTGCTACAGAGGCTACATTTCAGTTTTGGATGTGGCCACAGTGTACAAAGAGGGTCGGATGACCTAGAAAGATATAATGGCAGCATCTCCTAAAATTTAGGGAACTGCTATTTTGGGACCTGAAAATGTCTTCGCGTCATTACGTGCAGTTTGACATGGGGATCATTTTGTTACTCTGTGGCCAAGTCAACAGAGGCTGCAGGTGAGATATTTTTAGACCCGAGGGTCTAAAGCGGGAAAATGCACAAATGAGTGACACTTGGCACTCTGAGGCCAGTTTACTACTTATAGAGAAGGCAAAAACGTGATTTATAGCTGGGAGGCTCATTTTTGCAAGTCTCTGTCACAGGTTAAGAGCTATGGAGTGCTTGCTTTCCCTCTTATGCACAGTGCGGTGCCAGGAGTGATGCCCTGCACGCTACGCACTGCCCTCTCTCTCCCCTTTGGCAGTATGTTATGCCCCTCTAGTGGGCTCTTCATTTGACCAATGTACAGTTGTGTGGGTTCATGCGCGATTGCCGAGGCAAGAGCCTCTTGCACAGGTACTGGATTAGCTAGCGGCTAATCCCCCCGCAGGTACAGGTGAATTCGGAGAGGTTTCACGCCAGAAATCTCGTCCGATTCAAAGGGCAAGTAGCCCTACAGGTGCGGGAGCTCGAGGACTTGCTAGGGATGCGACCGGCACGCGGAACGGAGCCCGAAACAGTGAATTACAGCCTGCTGTGTATTTTTGCAGGTTTAGGGTTTTGGCCCTAAACGGACCCTAATACCCCCAGGAGGTTCGGGGACGCAAGGGGACCGCTGTACAGGCGATCTCGAGCATTTTCAGGGCTGAAAACAGAGAATTCAGCGTGCTGCAGATTCTCGCCAGGTTTTGCAAAGTGCCCGTATGCGTCGGGAAAGTCGGTCAATGCGTGGGAATACTGACCGTGAAGGGTTCTAGTACAGTTATGCTGCCGAAATCGGGCTGGAACAGTGGAAATTCAGCCGAGTTTGTGCGGGGCAGCTTGTAGGAACCACAGCGTTTATTCCCTCTTTTGAACAATAAAGAAATACCGAAAGGGGCGCCTAAGTTAGGGGCCAATCTGGTGTCTGTCCACTCATACAGGTGCAATCTAGCAGCCTGTATCCCTCTCCCCTTTGTTGTGTCTTGAAGGTACAGGTAAAATAGACGACTAATAATGGGTGAAAGCTAAATCAAGGTTTAAAGTAAAGTCTACCGCCCTTTTTGGATTGAACAGGCCGGTTTTATGGTTCCATCGACGGGATTTGATCACTTTTTCCCATAGAAGTGAGCCTTGGTCAGTTTTTGGGCTTGAAGACACAGGGGATCATAGACCAGACACAGGGAATTGCAATTATGGCTGACAGACCAGATGATGTGACTGAAGAGGTTTCCTCTTCACAGGGTCAACAGACACATGAAGTGGGTGAGTCCTCAAGACCACCACAGACTGATGATGATATATTCAGGACCCAGTTGGTTACTGCTGTGGCTATGTTCACACAAGTAATGCAGAATCCGAGGTTTTTAGCCTTTCTGCAACCTCCTGTTCCGTCTCAGCAAGTTGGGTCACTGGATCATATTCAAAAGCCTGTTAAGGCTCGAGCACAGGTGATTCATACCGCACAGTCAATGGAAACACCTGTACACTTGACGGAGAACATGCAGTCTCCACAACCTGTGCCTAAGGTGCAAGAACAGGTGGCTGAGATGCCAGTTTTTCAAGCTGTACCAATTCAGCCCGCCACCTTTCAGCAGCCTATAGCTGGTTCTAATGGGCAGGGAAGCAACCTACAGGCTATGCAACAGGTCTTCCCACCACCTTCAGTACACCCTGGCTATTTTGGAGGTGGATCGGTATTTCAGAGCATGGCTGGTCATGCACCTGGAAATCAGTTTTATACGCCAGGAACAGTGTTTGCGGGTGCTCAAACGATGATGCCTAACCCCATGTACAGTGTCATGGGTATGCAACCAGGGTTTCAAAGCACTCAGGGACAATTTGGGATGCCACAAGCAAATTTTGGCATGGCTGGAATTACAAATCAGCAGCCAAATATGGCATTTCCAGGTCAAGTTAATAGCGGCCAAGGAACACAGATGAACCCTATTAGTGTTCCCATGTTTCAGTCACTTCCATATGACAATTTAACGCCGCTGGAGAGGCCAACTCCGTACAAAGAAGGTGGCAAAGGTGTGTCATTCACGACCTTTACAGGGTTTGATGACAGGAAGAAGGCTCTTTCATTCCTCCAGCAGTTTGATAAGGCCTATGCAGGGGGAAACTTTACAGAGGCTTCAAAGGTCCGCAAGGCAGCCACTTTCTTGACAGGGAATGCGGGACAATGGTGGACAACTTTATTGCTTCAAGGGCAAGCTCCGTCCACATGGATTTACTTCAAGCAGATTTTTGCAGCAGCATGGTTATCTGATGATTTCGAAGCAGATGTCATGACAGAATGGCACCAGCTTAATGCTGCCACTTGCAGAAATCTGGATGATTACAATCGGAAGTTTTGGAAAGCTCTACTTCCAGTAACTTCCTATAGGTTTGTGCCATTGACAGAACAGATTGAAAAATACTGTTGTGGCCTACCCAAAGGATTGAGAAAATACTGCACGAAGACAAAAGTCACTACTTTGACGCAGCTCATCGAGGTAGCAAACACTGGCAATGGTTTGCTCAAGGGAGAAGATTGTGAATTTAACACTGGCGTCAAGGCAGGATCAGGCAAGAAAAATTCAGCCAAGAAGCACGTTCCCAATGAGGCTCCAAAAGGGACTCAGGAGTCGGCCAACGCAGGGAAAGACAAAGCTACGGCTGAGGAATCAGAAAAAGGACCAGCAAAGAAATGGAAAAGACGTTTTCCTCGCAAGTCAGAAGAGCAAAAGAAGGTCCTGAGGACAGAGAACAAATGCTTTATATGTGAGCAGCCTGGCCACATTGCTTACAACTGTCCTACAAAGAAAAGGCCAGCTGATTCTGAAGACAAGGAGGACAGGAAGGGAAAGAAGCCCATGGCTGGTCTAGTGCCAGATATGGTGGGCGACAAGCCAAATTCAGATGCAAGTGAGCTTTGCAGAGCATGGGGAAAGGTTAGGGATCAAACAATGCTTATCTTCTTTGATCCAGGTGCCAAAGCCAACTTTATTTCCCCAGAATTGGCTTCAAAGTTGGGAATCAGACCTGAAGAGATGGGGTATACAGCAGAGGCAGGTTTGGCATGTCCTGGCCATACAGAGGCTGTGACACCCATCATTGGAAAGTTGCGTCTACATATCCAGTCCTATGTAGATGCTGAAGAATTTTACATCATGCCACTGGACGGATGTGATGCGTTGTTAGGTATTCCTTGGTTGTTTCGTGTACAGGGAATCATGGATGCCTACAACAAAAAGATCACTGTACAGAGCAGGGGAAAGACTCACATTCTGGATGTAAAGCTTAAAGGGGAGTCTATTCCTACTGTATCAGCTTCTGCTATTACTTCTGTAATGAAAAAGCATCTTTCTGCGTACTTGGTTTTTGCACGTGAAGTGTCAGATTGTGATGAATCAAATTTATCTGTGCTAGATAAAGAAAGGTCAATGTTTTTACAACAGTATAGTGACTGTTTTTCCGATTCATTACCGTCTCAATTACCGCCAGAGAGACCCGAGGACCATGCGATAGATTTGGTGCCAGGCAGTAGCCCACCAAATAAGCCTCCATACAGGGTTAGTGCGGCTCAGCAGAAAGAGATAATGGGCCAAGTACAGGAGCTGTTAGAAAAGGGGCTGATTCAGCCCAGTTCATCTCCATTCTGTTCTCCAGTGTTGTTGGTGCAGAAAAAGGATGGCTCATGGCGTATGTGCATCGACTACCGTGCACTGAACAAGAATACCATCAAGAATAGGTTCCCTATACCTAGAATTGATGATATTATGGACAAATTAGAAGGAGCAGCTATGTTTAGCAGGATAGATCTAAAGAGTGGGTATCATCAGATCCGCATTAGATCAGAGGATGTGCACAAGACTGCTTTTAGAACGACGTTTGGCCTTTACGAATTTTTAGTGATGCCCTTTGGTCTCACAAATGCTCCTGCTACGTTTAATAGGATGATGGACAGAATTTTCCGTCCACACCAGCAGTTTGTTGGTACGTTCTTTGATGACATGATAGTCTATTCAAAGAATGAAGAGGAGCATAGGCATCACTTGGCCATTGTGTTCAAAGAGCTACGCAGTCATAGGTTGCTCATCAATGCAAAGAAAAGTGAGTTTTTTCTGGAAGAGATTCACTTTCTGGGACACATTGTCTCAAAGGACGGTGTCAGAATGGATCCTGCAAAAGTTGAAGCAATCAAGTCATGGCCAAATTTGAAGACGGTGCATGATGTCCGAAGCTTTTTGGGACTATGCTCCTATTACAGAAGGTTTATCCGAAATTTCGCTGAGATTGCTTCACCTTTACATGCTCTTCAAAAGAAGGCAGTCACCTTCAGATGGACACAGAAAGAGATTTCAGCTTTTAATCTCTTAAAGGAAAAGATGACTTCAGATCCAGTCATTGTGTTGCCGGATCTTAGGAAGTCATTTGTGGTCCAGTGTGATGCCTGCGGTAGTAGCATTGGTGCTGTGCTAATGCAAGATGGCAGGGTAGTAGCCTATGAGAGCAGAATTTTGCAAGGGCCAGAGATGACCATGCAGGTCTATGAGAAAGAGTTACTGGCTGTGATTCATGCGCTCTTAAGTTGGAAACACTACCTGCTAGGTGCAGACTTTGTTGTCCAAACGGACCATCAGACCTTGCGATACTTCTTGACACAGACAAAGTTATCTGAGAAGCATATGCGATGGGCAAATATCTTGTCCATGTTTCATTTTCAGATTGTGCATGTGGAAGGCAAGAAGAACGTTGTGGCTGATGCCTTGTCAAGGAAGCCACAAATTTCAGCTGTGTCGATTCCTTATCATCATGAACTTGATGATATGAGAGAACAGTATGTAAATGATGAAGATTTTGCAAGGGTCTTCGAGCAACTAATGGATGGACAACGTCATGAACACTATCTTCTTAAAGACGGGTTCATGATGATGCATGGCAGATTGTGTGTCACAAAGCCATTGCGACGCAAAGTTATGGAAGAGAGTCATGTCCCACCGTATGCAGGGCATCGTGGTATCGATGCTACAGTTAAAGCGGTAGAGACATTCTTCTATTGGCCTACATTGAGAAGGGATGTGGATGCCTTTGTGCGAGAATGCCTAATATGCCAAAAGGTCAAGTTTGACAGGCAAAAGGCACCAGGGTTATTGCAACCACTACCTATTCCAGATAAACCATGGGAAAGTATTGCTATGGATTTTATCTTTGATCTTCCGAGAACGCAGACAGGAAATGATGGTATTTGGACCATTATTTGCAGATTCAGCAAACAGGCTCATTTTATTCCTGTCAGGAAGAAGATAAAGCCAGATCAGATGGCACGCTTGTTTATGAGCAATATTTTCAAGTATCATGGCATGCCACAGTCGATTATTAGCGACCGTGATCCACGCATGACTAGTTTGTTCTGGAAAGGCTTGTTTGAGAATATGGGTACCACGCTCAAATTCTCTTCGTCATTTCATCCTCAAACAGATGGGCAGTCAGAAGAGGCAAATTCTACTGTCCTAGATCTGCTCAAGTGCTATGTGTCAGAGCATAAAGGAAAGTGGGAGCAGTATTTGCCATTGGTGGAGTATGCATACAATAATACAGTGCATTCATCAACTGGCAAGGCACCCTTTGAGATAGTTGAAGGTGGCAAGAAAGTTCCTCCCATACTGCATACAAAGGACAAGATATTTGAAGCAGATAAGTATGTTCAGGACATGGATGAAATGTACAAGAAGGTCAAAGTGGCCTTAGAAAGGACTCAGGCAAAGCAAAAGAAAGCAGCTGATCGTCACCGTCGTGAAGTGGTATATTCACTTGGTGATTGGGTGCTTCTACGGTTTGAAAAGGCAAGGTTAAAGAAGATGAAGGGCAAGGAAAGACTGTTTCCAAAGCTCAGCATGCGTTACTATGGGCCTTTTCAAGTGTGCGACATAATCACTGATGTTGCATATAGGCTGAAATTGCCTGACAGCTGGAAGATTCACAATGCGTTTCATGTGAGTCTTCTCAGACCCTATGTGGGTGATGTGCCAGAAGATATGCCAGCTGAAGATCAGCCGGAAGTCGAGGAACTTGACGAGATCTTGGTCCCTGAACAGATTTTGGCACACAAAGAAAGGAAAGTGAAAGGCAAGGTTACTAGGCGTTACTTTGTAAAGTTCAGAAACTATCCACCAATGGATGCTAAGTGGATGGAAGAAGGTGAACTTGCAGAGTCACCAACTGTGTTATCACTTTACCTGGAAGCCTTCCATTTGCAACCTACCTTGACCCCTTGAGTTTCAAAGCTAAATGGATTGTCAGTGTGACAATGGCTTCTGAAACAAATGATGTACAAGGTATTTAAAGTGAGCTCAAATCAAATACCTGTTACATGAATGTTAGAGCTGTACAGATTGTCAGTTTGGCAATTGCTCTTATGGAATGTCCAAAAGTTTGGTTAGTGCTATAGAAGTGAGTATTTCTTGTCAGTTTGTCAAGGATACAATGATTGCTTCTATTCAGGAGTACATGTGTAACTGCATTCTTAAACTGTCGGTTTGGGTATGCTCGAAAGTGTTACGGGATCCAACGTGTACTATAAGACAGTGGCAAAATGTGCAGCTACCATTTTGTCATTGGAAAGTTAGTGACTCAAAGCAATGGCAGAGTGCGAAGCTACCACTATGTCATTGGGACAGGGTTCACACGCAGGCAATACATGAGTCGACGAGGTGTTGAATACACCAGGGTTGACAATGAGCATGTATGTGTCGTATATGTGTCGACATGTGTTGAATACATCAGTGTTGACAGTAAGCATGTACGACATAGATGCAAACGAGGACGTTTGAGATTTCAAGAGGGGGGTATGTCACCAGCGTGTGACTACTATCTATCCTTTTTGTTGATTTCTTTCTTATTATCTATTTACTTTCACTTTTTGGAAACACCCCTCGGGAAATCTAACTGCCCTGCATTGCATAGCTAGTGTGGAACTGTCCAGAGGGAGTCCAGGCCTGAGGGCAAGAGAGCACTAAGGTTGGACAAGGACTATGGTTAGCCAAGTGGGGTCATTGACTAGCCAAAGTGGAATCCTTTGCTACAGAGGCTACATTTCAGTTTTGGATGTGGCCACAGTGTACAAAGAGGGTCGGATGACCTAGAAAGATATAATGGCAGCATCTCCTAAAATTTAGGGAACTGCTATTTTGGGACCTGAAAATGTCTTCGCGTCATTACGTGCAGTTTGACATGGGGATCATTTTGTTACTCTGTGGCCAAGTCAACAGAGGCTGCAGGTGAGATATTTTTAGACCCGAGGGTCTAAAGCGGGAAAATGCACAAATGAGTGACACTTGGCACTCTGAGGCCAGTTTACTACTTATAGAGAAGGCAAAAACGTGATTTATAGCTGGGAGGCTCATTTTTGCAAGTCTCTGTCACAGGTTAAGAGCTATGGAGTGCTTGCTTTCCCTCTTATGCACAGTGCGGTGCCAGGAGTGATGCCCTGCACGCTACGCACTGCCCTCTCTCTCCCCTTTGGCAGTATGTTATGCCCCTCTAGTGGGCTCTTCATTTGACCAATGTACAGTTGTGTGGGTTCATGCGCGATTGCCGAGGCAAGAGCCTCTTGCACAGGTACTGGATTAGCTAGCGGCTAATCCCCCCGCAGGTACAGGTGAATTCGGAGAGGTTTCACGCCAGAAATCTCGTCCGATTCAAAGGGCAAGTAGCCCTACAGGTGCGGGAGCTCGAGGACTTGCTAGGGATGCGACCGGCACGCGGAACGGAGCCCGAAACAGTGAATTACAGCCTGCTGTGTATTTTTGCAGGTTTAGGGTTTTGGCCCTAAACGGACCCTAATACCCCCAGGAGGTTCGGGGACGCAAGGGGACCGCTGTACAGGCGATCTGGAGCATTTTCAGGGCTGAAAACAGAGAATTCAGCGTGCTGCAGATTCTCGCCAGGTTTTGCAAAGTGCCCGTATGCGTCGGGAAAGTCGGTCAATGCGTGGGAATACTGACCGTGAAGGGTTCTAGTACAGTTATGCTGCCGAAATCGGGCTGGAACAGTGGAAATTCAGCCGAGTTTGTGCGGGGCAGCTTGTAGGAACCACAGCGTTTATTCCCTCTTTTGAACAATAAAGAAATACCGAAAGGGGCGCCTAAGTTAGGGGCCAATCTGGTGTCTGTCCACTCATACAGGTGCAATCTAGCAGCCTGTATCCCTCTCCCCTTTGTTGTGTCTTGAAGGTACAGGTAAAATAGACGACTAATAATGGGTGAAAGCTAAATCAAGGTTTAAAGTAAAGTCTACCGCCCTTTTTGGATTGAACAGGCCGGTTTTAATCTCTCTCTTTCCTCTCTCTAGGGCGCCGGGACTCCGCTTTTCGGCTCTATTCCTGCCGAGTGCCAGACCCTATAAAAGGGTAGCCAGCATTTCAGTTTCAGGGAGCCGGAAGCAGCTCAAAAGCACTAGCGCTAGGATTCTGGAGCAGAGACTAGCGACGGAAACTGCAAGTGTTCGCGTGACGACTGAGTACGGAGGTCGATTCTCCGAGCAAGGAGCGACAGGTATAATGTGTTGATACGCATTGAGAATTGTTGCTTTGTGTGGTTTGTTTTGCAGGAATCTCCCGTCTTACGGGAAGGCCCTTCACGGGAAGTACAGCTTCACGCCTAAGCCTCTTACGGGAAAGTACGGCTTCGCGCTTAAGTCCCTTACGGGAAGGAACGGCCTTCTGCCCAAGCCCCTTTACGAGAAAGCACGACCTTCGGGTCTAAGATTACAGAACGGAGGGGTTTCCTCGGGTTCTCGTGCTTGTATAAGAATTCTCCCTGAATAAAAGAATACTCTTAACGGGGGGGGACCAGACCATCTTCTGGTCCCCAATACTGTGTCGATCTTCTCCTTTCTCTCATGTTTTCAAAGAATTATAATTTTCAGATTTTCTAAGTGCTCGTGTACGCTCCCGTTTTGTGACAACCTTCCTAAAAATACGTGCTTTGTTCTTCCGAAGTGATGTAACCTCCTACGATTCCTTGTGCTACCTTTTCATCAGGAGTAAGCTAAGATTTAGCAATTGTGTTAGCCTTACCCTTAGATTCATTGGAAGAATTCTTTGATGAGATACTGTTGGTAGATTGGTTAAAAGAGTTATCATTCTTACCGTTCTTACCGTTCTGAGGGTGCTGAGAAGTCTGCGAGGTACTTGTGGAAGTCTTGTTCTCCTTAAGCTTTCCCTTGTTGTGCTTCATCTCTTGTGCGAGAGCAATCGCTACCGCCTTGTTGAGATCGATTGGATCGAGTACCTCGACATCGTACTTGATATACTCGTCCAATCCAAAGAGAAAAGCCTCTTTGCGCTCATCATCCGACATGCGTAGTTGGGTACCTAGCTGCAAAATACGATTAGAAAAAGACATAACCGGCATACCATTTTGCTTGAGAGCGCGCCAATCGTCCTTCAATCGTGCGAGGTACTGAGGTGGCATAAACCGCGCCTTGAGCTTGTCTTGGAAATCAACCCAACTGAAAGATAGGGGCGTGAAATCGTCGGCTGCCTCTAGGTGCGCGGCTAGTTGTGCCTCTTGCCATACGTGGTACCAATCGATGGCATCACCGGCAAGGTACATAGCTGCCGTCAAAACTTTGCTATTTCCTGTCTTCTTGGTTGTCGCAAAATAAGCATTAAATTGATGCAACCAAGAATGAATAACTGTAGCATCCATCTTACCGTCATACTTACTGAAAGTCAACTTTTCTGTGACTGGATGATTGGAATCCGCGTCGTGGCTTGCGCCACTTAACGAACTCCCACGGTCTTTGGGTGATTCGCTCTTCGAGGCTAGGACTTGGGCAAGCAATTCTTGAGTGTGTAGCTCTCGTCGAGCTTCACGCTCGGCCTCCAAGGCTACGGCTCGCGCTGCCGCTTCTTCTTTTCGTAGTTCTTTTCTTTCTTTTCTTGCGTCGCGTTCACGTTCTAAGGCAATGCGATTTTCTTCTTGTTGTGCGGCAAATCTTGCGTTTCTTTCGTTGCGCTCGCGGTCCTTGGCTTCTTGGTCTGCGGCCATTCTTGCAATTCTGTTGTCGCGTTCACGGTCCTGAGGAAGGCGCTCACGTTCCTGAGCAAGGCGATTTGCTTCTTGTCTATCCATCATGGCCATCATCTGCTTGACCATTGCCTCCATAGGGTTTGGTGCACTTGGTGGCGTAGATGGCGAAGGGGGAGGCTTAAAAAAATCATCTCCGGGTGGGGACGAGTCTTCGTCGCCTCTCTCATGCTCATCACCTCTATGCGAAGTATCCATTCCGCTTCGGGTGACGACCATGCACTATGATCTTGGGTTCTTAAGCTCGCGAGGAACTTGGGTTCTTGAGGGTCTTGAGGTTCTTGAGGTTCTTGATTCTTGAGGGTCTTGGGTTCTTGAGGTTCTTGAGGTTTTCTTTCGCTTGCGAATCGTGTTGGAGAAGGATCTTCTCTTCAATCGAGTTCTACTCCTTTCTGCGGGTGCACCCCTTTGCGGCCTTGCGCTCACACCAAGGATGCTTTTTCCCACCTCACGTCGATTGGCCGGCCGCTAAGTGCACGGTCCACTCTCAATGAGTGAAAAGAGACACAAGGGGAGGCTAAAAAAGCCCTTCTTTCTTAAGATTCTTGTCACTCTTCAACAAAACACGATTAAGAATCGCCACACCCAAGTAAACTTGGGTTCGTGCGATTGCAACAAGCAAAAAAATTCTTGTGGTTCTTGTGGTTCTTTCCTTGAGTAATGCAGAACACTTCCAAAGCTCTGATACCAATGTAAGGTGCAGCGGAATGAATGTTGTATTTTCTCAAGATTAGTGATCTTTATTGCTCAAGGTTCCTTTTAGTTCTTAGGCAAAGAGAGAGCTTTCCGTCTTATGGAGAATGCTATGATCACGAACAAAGTGAGTAGATGTTGTGCGTGCAAGTGAATGAGACTGAGAGGAGGAGAGAGAAGAGATACGACACCCGAGAGGTTGTAAAACCCTCCTCCGAAGGTCCCACTCTTGTCGGCGAGAGTGGTCTACTTTGATTGCACAAAGGTGTACAATGCGTATGCAATGGACTGATGCAACTTGGACTATGTCGATGACGACGACGGTGATGACGACGACTTAGGCTGAAATCTATGATCTTCTATTGGCTGAATTCGGGGTTGTCTTGGTGGTTGAAAATGACTGTTTTCTCGCTGTTTTCATGGCTGAAAATGATTGGTTTATTCGGGGCTTAGGAGAAGATAAAAAAACGCTGAACTTCTACCCTGATCTGGCTGCGTTTTTCTGTCCTTGTCGTAGGCTGAAAACGCTGGTCTTGCAGGCATATCCCAGGCTGAAAAACGCTGGAATGAGAGGTCTTCCAATGATGAACAAAAACGCTAGAAAGGCTGGTTGCAGGCGTTAGTGAATGGGCTGAAATGTTGATGTCAAAACACTGAGCAGAGAGGCTCGAGGGCGATAGGCTGAGGTGGGGACACGCCAAGGTGATGGCTCTGCTGGCGATACTTGAAAACGCTAATGGCTGAAGGGAGGTCGATCTACTGCTTGGAAACGCTAGGGTTTGCAAGAGAGGGGATCCCAAAAACGCTAGAGTGTCTGAGTGTCTGAGGGGGTACTGTTGAGAAGTTGCCTGTTGAGCGGGAAGCTCCTGCTGCCTCTTCTGCCAGAAAGTGCTAACTTGGGTTTGCTTATATATTAACTTAGCAAAATTGCCCGACCTACTTTTGTTGGAAAGTCGCTTAAAAATAATAAGTGAAAATACCAAAAACAGGGAAAATAGCCTAAATGCACTGGGAAATTCCCCTGACTGATGCTAATGGATTCTGATGGGAATTTCGATGATCATGCTGTGTGCAACCGAAGGATATGCATCTACACTCAGTGATTGGGCATGCACAGTCTACGAATAGACGCACAAAAGTCCCAGATCACCGCTAATCTAAACTTGACTGGACTGACTGAACCCTGCTGTTGTGTAGCTTGTCCACGGACACATAGGGTTGCGATGTGTCACGTGACTTTTTTTTTTTTTTTGCGATGTTCTGCCAGAGAGAGAGAGAGAGAGAGAGAGAGAGAGAGAGAGAGAGAGAGAAGACAAGAAGAAGAGAATTTTAGAGAGAGAGAGAGAGAGAGAGAACGTTGGCTGATCTGTTGCCTTATTTATCAGATGGCTGCCCACTTATTAAGTGGGCAATCGGTGTATTTTAAAAATAGTCTGAAACTGCCCAAAAACTCAATAAAACCTTATGAGTTAAAAACAATGCTTTCACAGCACTTCCCAGGCATCCGTAGATGCAATCACATGCACAGTTGCAATGCAGACATAGACTTCCTCGAGGGAAAGGATCTGCTTTCCCGAAAAGCAACCCGCTTTCTCAGAAAGCATCCATTTTTTCCTCAAAGTTTCTTCTGAGCCCATCTTCATTGAAGTGCTTGCTTTTCTTGGTGCACAATTCTAACACAGTCCAGAATTTCTATAACAAACTTGGACACTCCAAGTCAAGAATCAATCACGACAGTACCAAATAACCACTTCAAAACAGTTCACAGTTCACAATAGACTTGCATTGGCCCGGCAAAGTTCTGTGCCTAGAGATATTGGCCCCAAAGACTGGCGCCCTTTCGGTATTTCTTTATGTATTAATCAGTTCAAAGTACAAGAGTGGTTGGGTCTCACTGTCAGACTCTACGTCCAGATGCTCTGCACAGTGGGAGCCCAAACCACTTATTTAATGTTTTACAAGGGATGCCAAAAGCAGAGCCCCAAAAGCATCAGATCAAAAGCCTAAAAATAAAAGCAAAGGCTCTTTTTTTCCTCTCTCAAGCTCTCTTGAACTTTTTAAAAAATAAAGCAAATCTTCTCTCTCTTTCTATCCCAAATTGCGTAGAGCCAAAAAGCAACCACGCAAATTCGACCAGCGCAAATTCAGGGACTTGCCGTACGATGCCACCCCAGCACTGCTTTTCCGCAATTTTCGGGATTCAACCTGCTGTCTTTCTAGTGTTAGGGTTAGGGTTAGGGTTTCTGTTGTTTTAGGGTATCTAGCAAATTTTAGGATTTGCAGGTTTTAGGGTTAGGGTTTCCAGATTTAGGGTTTTCAGCAACAGTCAGGGTTTTCCTCACGGGCAACCACGTCATCACTTTGCGACATACCCCCCTCTTACGCCTGCAAAAGAGACAGAGGCCATAAACCGTCTTAGCAGACACTGACTGTTAGTACCTACATACTAGGAACACACATCTAGCACATGTACCAATCGACAGTCACATCACACGACATCACAGAATATCACATGACATTCATTCGGATCTTAGACCATGATTTATTGGCAGTGTAGCTAGCAATCGCATCGAGATCCAGTCGGGACCTCATCGATGTCCGATTGACTAACCCCTATTGCAACCATGTCTATTCGAGATCAATTAGACCAAAATGCTGCAATCATTTCGTCTATCAGTTCTTGCACTTAAAAACAAGTCAAGAACAAATCAGTTTCATATTCAGGAATTCCATTTCATAAAGTCATATAGCAAAATACTGTCAGCTCTCAATATCCCTGAAGCTCAAAGAGACATCAGTGACTCTAGTATCAAAATCGAGGCATCTGTTGACAAAGGAGCGGAGTAACTCCCCTCTTGTGCATCCTACTCCACCAGATCTCCGGCCAAGCTAAATTCTGGGTTCCATTTGGAGTAGACTATGCTAAACCAAAAGCTTCGAGGTAAAGTTTCACAATCTTAGGAGTATCTGCTAGGTCCTCCTCCTCCATTCACTTCGCATCCAATGCAAGATAGTTCTTGAACTTAACCAAGAACCGCCTTCGGACTTTACCTTTATTCTTTGTGTCCTTATGTGCCAAAATCTGTTCAGGAACAAGGATCTCCTCGTTTTCTTCCACTTCGGGTTGCTCATCAGGCTCCCCATCATCAGGCACATCACCTTTGAAAGGTCTCAAGAGACTCACATGAAATGCATTGTGAATCCTCCTAGTATAAGGCAGTTTCAGTCGGAAGGAGACATCATTTATCTTTTCAGTAATCTGGAAAGGTCCGTAGTATCGCATACTAAGCTTTGGAAAAAACCTCCCCTTTCCCTTTTTCTTTCTTAGGCGTGCCTTCTCAAAACGTAAGCGGACCCAATCATCCTCCTTCAATTTCCAGTCGCGAAGAAGGCGATCCGCTGCCTTTTCCTGTCGTTCTTGAGATTTCTGCAAAGCCTCGTGAACGTTGGCACAAGCCGTGTCTAAGTCTCGCGTATATTCATCCGCTTCAAAAATCTTATCTTTCGTGCTTAGGAAGGGTGGAACCTTCGTAGCACCTTCAACAATCTCAAATGGCGCCTTCCCCGTCGAAGAGTGTATCGTGTTATTGTAGGCAAATTCCACCAAAGGTAGGTACTTTTCCCATTGAGTCTTCTGATCCGAGATATAAGACTTCAATAAATCTAAAACCACTGAGTTGGCAATCTCAGATTGCTCGTCAGTCTACGTATCGAACGATGACAAGAACTGCAACCGCGTGCCAATGTTCTCCCAAATTGCCTTCCAAAACAAACTCGTAAATCTGGGGTCCCTGTCAGAGACAATAGTCTCAGGCATGCCATGTAACCTGAAGATCTGGGCCACAAACAGTCTCGCTAAGTGATCCGGCTTGATTGTTTTCTTCACTGGAATGAAATGAGCCTGCTTGCTAAATCTGTCAATAACAGTCCAGATACCATCGTGACCACTCTGTGTTCTCGGGAGATCAAAAAGAAATCCATTGCAATAGTTTCCCAAGGGCGGGTGGGTATGGGTAAAGGCTGTAACAATCCCAGTGCTTTATGCCTGTCAAACTTGACCTTCTGGCATACTAAGCAACTGCGCACAAACTCTTCCACATCCTTTTTGAGTCTCGGCCAAAAGAAGTATCTCTCTACCCCTTTCATGGTGGTAGCACTGCCGCGGTCATAGTTACAGGGGACGGGGGGGACGGGCCCTAGGGCCGGGGAACGGCCGTAACCGGGCCGGGAACGGCTGGGAACGCCGAGGGACGGACGGAAAACGGGCCGGACGGGCGGGTCGCAGGGGGGACGGACCGGGGACGGCCGGGGCCGGACGGACCAGACGGGGACGGCAGGGGTCGGCCTGGGTCGGATTCAAAAAAGTGACCGTTTTTGACCGTTTGCAACGGCTCTGTGCAGCCCCAACTGCCATATTTTTTAAGCCTTGGCCCTTGGGAGGCTATAAAAGGCTCCCTTGGGCCTCTTAATACTCATAGTCTCAATGCTCAATGCTCATTCCATTTCCCTCAAGCTCAAGGCTCAAGCTCATTCCATTTCCCTCAAGCTCAAGGCTCAAGTTTAAACTTTGAAGCTCTCCTCTCCCTCTTCTACCCACTTTGAAGCTCTCCTTTACTCTCTCTCCACACAAGCTCTCCTCTAACCCTTCTAACTTCTAAGCTCTACTCTCTCGAGTCTCTCCACCATCATGTCATCTCAAGCCAACTCCACTTCTCAAGCCGCTTCTTCTCGAAGGAGGCCCGCCGTGCAAACGTGGTCGTGGTGGGATGAAGTCGACTTTAGCTCGCGTGGCAAAGGTGGCGGTGCAAGACCATGGACGTGCAAGCTATGTCCATACAAGAGAACGGGTGGTTCAAACAAAGTGCGAGCCCATCTTCTTCATGAACCCGGTCACGAGGTGAAGTTTTGCCCTCATGTAGCTCCCGAGAAGAGGTTGGATCTTCTTGAGAAACTCACGGTGTATGAGGTTGCGGAAGCGGCCAAGAGGGGCCGTTTTGTTGCCGTTGATCCCTCCACCACGGCGACACCGCGAGAGCAAAGGGAAGCCAACCTTGACGACATCTCTCGAACCTTCAAGAGCCATGGATCTACACCGTCCTCTTCCCTTCCGCATCGCCAAACCACTCTCAACGAAAATTGGAATCCTAAATTGAAGGAAGAGGTAGATAGGTCGGTTGCCCGATTCTTCTTCCACGACCACATTGCCTTCCATGCTTCGCGGTGAGTTTCCCTTGGCATATGCACATTGCAATCTTCCATTTTGTATTCATAATGGGTTATAATTTCTCGACTCTCCATACTAACGCAACATGCTCTATTTTGTGTGGATAGGTCTCCATACTTTCGAACCATGGTTACGAAAATAGGGGAATATGGTTCCTCTTATGTGCCACCTTCATCGGAGAGGCTTCGCACCATTAGGCGCAAGATTAGAGACGAGCTACTCAACTACAGGCAAAAGAAGGGCTCCTATGGATGTGTAGATGCACAGCTTGATCGCAACAAGATTGGCTCGGTTTTGTAGTGGGAGGACTATGGAGGAGATGGCCCACATTTGCAGCGCTTGGCTGTTCGTGTCCTTAGCCAAGCATGTACCACTAGTTGCTTGGAGCAACTATGGAGTGTGTACAGCCACATTGCCTCTAAGAAGAGGAATCGCCTTGGCGTTCAGAGGGCCAATGATTTGGTGTTTGTGAGCGCTAACTTGCGCATGCTTGCCAAGAGCATCACACACAAGGCAGATCCTTTCACTGAGTGGGAGATGGCACAAGAGAATCCATCTATGGCCGATACTCTTTTGGAGGAGCTAGAGGAGGATTTCGAGCCTCAATGCGAGCCTCCCGAGCCGGAGCCCTCATACGTTGCGGACGACCTCGACTACGACGACGATGTGGAGATTCAGCAGGCGAGCACTTCTTGAGTTTGATGATCATTGATCACTCGACTCTCGAGTCTAGACTCTTGAGTCTACGACTCTACCTACTACATAGCCCTTTGTACTTTTTGTTATCCTTGAGGCCTCAGGCTTCTCCTAAGTCCTTTAGGCTTTTTGACTCTTGAGCCCTTGTGGCATGCACTTCTCATTTTGTATCCATCGATCATCGATGTTTTATTAGCACATTTCAGCCTATATGACTCGTGTTCTTTGGTCTATTTAGTGTAAATTTATGGTCAAAGTGATGCTCTATGTGTGTGGCATGTGTGTAGGTCAAAAAATGCCAAAAAAACTCTTCTTTTTTTTTTTGCCGTTCCGACCCCCGTCCCCGTTTCCTGACTTTTGCCGTCCCGACCCCGTTCCCGACCCCGACCCGCCGTCCCATGTAACTATGGCCGCGGTGACTCGTAAAAGGTGGACAGTGGCATTCAGTCATAACCTTTTCCCTCAACGGCTGTGTAACGCACAACATGGTTTTTCTCATCAAGTAGCCATCCCGAATGGAATATCCCGCTATTGTCTCCCCATCCCGTATTCGTGTGAAAACATCTGCAAAATCTGTATATATGGCATACTGGTCGACCGTATCCTCGAAGCTCCTATAATGTATCGTGGAAATAGCCAGAACCAACGGCTTCCACATTCTTCTGTCCCTACACATGGACAATCTGGAAATGAAACTGTGACAAGATGTTCGCCCACCGCATCTGCTTTTCCGAAAGCTGCTTCTGTGACAAGAAGTAGCGCAAACTCTGATGGTCTGTAAAGACACTACAATCCGCTCCTAGTAAATAACGTCGCCACTGAGTAAGAGCATGAATAACCGTCAGAAGCTCTTTCTCATAAATCTGTGCTATCATTTCCGGCCTTGAGAACAATAGGGTCTCATAAGCAATGACATGGCTTTCTTGCATTAAGACCGCACCCAGACTATGACCACAAGCATCACAATATACTTCAAATGACTTATGCAAGTCCAGCAAAGTCAAGACTGGTCCCCGTAGTCAATTTCTCTTTCAATGTCTGAAAGGCAGTCACCTCTGTGGGTCCCCACGAGAAAGGGACTCCTTTCTGTGTCAAGATATACAAAGGGGAAGCAACCTCTGCAAACTTTCGAATGAACCGCCTGTAGTACGAACACAATCCCAAGAAGCTTCTAACTTCATGGATATTCTTCAAATCGGGCCAATCGCGGGTAGTTTGTATTTTGGCCGGATCCATTTGTACTCCTGCTGCTGAGACAATGTGTCCCAAAAAGTGTATCTTGTTGAGTTAAAGGCCTAAATAACCCCTTTTTGTACATTTTTATACTTTGTCCAGGTTCATATTGAACCTGGACACATTTTTTAAAGATCACTTATAATAAAAGTGGGAAAACCTAAAACTCACTTGTTGAGTTTTCCCCAAAAACGTGAGCCCTCTCTCTTCTGCTGGCGCTTCCTCTCCTGCTGGCCTTCGCCTCCCCTCTCTGCACACACACTGCACTTCCTCGCGTGCTCTTTCACTTGCACACACCGCCGCGCGCTCATCAACTGGTATCAGAGCCCGATTAGGGTTTGTCCCCAAACCTACAAACGCTGAATTTCAGCCAAGAAGGTCAACTTTCATGCGAGATTTTGCAATTTTGTCGCCAAAGGACTCGTCCCCGGACACTAGAGAGCTCCCGGCAACCAAATTGACCTAAAACAAGCTGAAATTAAGTCAAAAACAGAAAATTACAAGTTATGACAGCAAAATACAGGTTTTGCAAATGATGTATTAAGGTGTGGGAATACTTTTGCTGAGTCCCTGCTACCCGAAAACCCTGAAATTGCTGAAAAACAAGCCCTAAAACACGTGTTTTAAGCAAATTTCAGATTTACGCAAGTTTTTGCAAGTGTTTTTATGGTGCGATTACATTGGGGAAAGTGCAAATAGATGCAATCCACGCACATTTGACAAATTTTGTCGATGTATGACCATTTGTGGCTCAATTTCATGCAATTTTGATGCTACAAATTGGGGCTTTTGCGCTTACATGCTTCTAAAGGCTATGTATTAGTCTTGTGTATGTCTTTTGAGGCTAAAAACAACTAAATTTGTTATTTTCGAGCACAAATTCGCTCGCTGAAATTTCCTGCGCATAAATTTCAGAAATTGAATTTTGTGCCCAAATCGACCTATTTTGCCCCAAATTGCTCCTATGACCATTTGGAGCTGTAGTGCACGTCTCTGTGAGGCTATACTCCGATTTTTGCGCATTTTGCCCAAAAATTCAGCGTATTATCCCTCTTATTTCGTGCAGCTATGGCCTCATCTTCTTCGAATGTGAAGAACCTCTTCGAGATTAGGAGGTTCGATGGTACAGGTTTTGATCTTTGGAAAGACAGGATTCAAGGAATCCTATTTCTTAAGGATTGCGAAGGGGCACTTGAACAGGTGAAGCCACAGAATATGACGGATGAAGCATGGGTTAGCATGAACAGGAAGGCCGTTACACACATTAAAATGGCCATGACCAATGAGACCGTCATTGATGTGAAAGGTCTCACGACTGCTTTTGATGTGTGGGAGAAGTTGAAGGGAATGTATGAAAATACGCCTGTCAACCAGGCGTACTTGATACGAAAACTTGTTGGCATTCAACTAGATGAGTCCAAGAGCACGACAGAGCACTTGTCATTATTCGCAGGTACTTTGTCGCACTTACAGGATTCTGGCTTGCCTCCTTTTGATGATGAGCTGAAAGCTATCTTCTTGCTTGACCTTACCTCAGTCATGGGAAACTTTGGTGGTTTCGTTGTCCAATAACCCCAATTTGACCTTTGATGGTGTTAGGGGTTCTATCTTCAATGAAGAAATCAAGAGGAAAGCAAGTGGAGAGGGAGGCAGCTCTGCCAACATGGTTAGAGGCAGGACAGAAAAGAAGAATGCTTATGCACAAAGGAGTAAGAGTAAGAGTAAAGAAAGGGGAAATGCAAGCAAAGGCAAGGGTGATGTGACTTGCTATCAATATGGCAGGAAAGGTCACAAGAAACCCGATTGCAGGTACTATAAAGCTGAGTTAGAAAGGAAAAAGAATGGTGGAGACAAAAAGAAAGAGAAGAAGAAAGTCAAGGCAAATGCACAGGATAGCTCAAAGGACAAAGAGAAGGCCAATGTGGCTTCTAGTGTCGTGATTGAGGAGCTGTCAGATGTAAAGGACATCTTGTGTGCCACTTTGTCAGATGATTATGCTTATGACTTTGATGCCTCTCTAAATGTTCATTCACAGGACATGCAGATCACCAAGAGTGATCTTATTCTTGGTGATCTTATTGATGCTTTGTTGATTGTCAATGATGCATTGTCCCAGACTTGGATTGTTGATTCCGGTGCTTCATTTCATGTGACTCCTATCAAGGAGTGTTTCTCTACTTTTGATGCGGGCAAGCGTGGCCATGTATACCTTGGAAACAATCATGCATGTTCCATTGAGGGTATTGGCACAAATGAGCTTGTCTTGCATGATGTTCGATATGTGCCAGGAATCAAGAAGAGTCTGCTTTCTGTTGGTCGGATGGATATGCATGGTTACAGCATCTTGTTTGAGAGAGGGTCATGGAAAATGACTAAAGGCTCAAGGCTGATTGTAAAGGGCACAAAGAAAGGGACACTTTACTGCATGCATGGAAAGGCCGTGTTGGGCAAGTTTATTGCATTGGCTGAAATTAACTCTCACATGGAGTTGTGGCACACGAGGCTTGGCCATATGAGCCAAAAGGGCCTTTCTAAGCTTTGTACTTTGAACAAGCTTGACGCGAAAGGCACAAAGCTTGACTTTTGTAATGAATGTCAATATGGTAAGCAAGTAAAGCGTTCTTATTACTCGGGTGTCTCTCGTAAATCTTGTGTGCTTGATCTTGTACATTCCGATGTATGTAGCATGCCTACTAAGTCTATGGGTGGTGCATGTTATTTTGTCTCCTTTGTTGATGATCATTCTAGGAAAATTTGGGTTTATTTGCTTAAGTCTAAGGATGAAGCCTTTGCTGCGTTTAAGAGATTTCATGCATTTGTGACCACCCAAACAGGTAGAAAGCTAAAATGCTTGCGTACAGACAATGGGGGGGAGTACACAAGTGCTGAATTTAACAAGTTTTGTGAAAATTTGGGCATTAAGAGGGAGCTTATTGTACCATACAGCCCCTCTTCTAATGGTGTGGCTGAAAGATTCAATAGGACACTTTGTGAGAGGGTGAGATGCATGATGTCCACAGCTAATCTCTCTCATGGATTTTGGGGAGAAGCTTTGAAAACTGCAGTGCATATATGCAATCGATCCCCTCACATGTCTTTGAAAGGTGACATCCTTGAAGAGGTTTGGTCTGGCAAGCCTGCTTCATATGATCACTTACGCATTTTTGGTTGCGAAGCTTTTGTGCATGTTAGACTTGAGTTGAGGAGTAAACTAGATGCGAAGTCCATTAAAGGCCTCCTCATGGGATATGGTGAAGAAGGCGAAATGAGTTACAGGATTTGGTTACCTGAGCTCAAAAGGGTTGTACGCAGCCGGGATGTTGTTTTTAATGAGGCAAGGCTGCTTCAAAACAATTGTGCCTCAAAGCATGACCATAAAAGGGTGAAATTTCAGCATGACCACCCACCTGTTAGGCCTATTTTTGACCCTCAAGATGCACCACAAATGGCTGAAAATGTAGATGATCCAGTGGTGTTTGAGCCAGATGCTGTTGGACAGCAAATTGAGGCTCCTGAAGGGCATTTGCAACCAAGAAACAATGCTGAAAATGATGTACAACAGCCCATTGTTGATGATTTTGTAGTGCCACCTGATGTAAACCCATTGCCGGATAATGTGGATCATTGGGTGAGGCGGTCTACTCGTCAAAGACGGCCTGTGAGTCGATATGACCCCTCTTTGCATTACATTATGTTGACAGATGAGGGAGAGCCTCTTACGTATAAAGAGGCAAAGACATGTGAGCACAGCGACAAGTGGGAGCTTGCTATGCAGGAAGAGATTAAAGCTTTGCATGCTAATCATACTTGGGATTTGGTTGAATTGCCCAAAGGAAGGAAGGGTATTCCTAACAAATGGGTGTATAAAATCAGAACTGTTGATGCAAAACCCAAGTATAAGGCAAGGCTTGTGGCAAAGGGATATGTTCAAACCAAGGGCATAGACTTTCAGGAAGTGTTCTCTCCCATTGTAAAGATGACCACTTTGCGTGTATTGTTTGCCATTGTGGTTGCTCTTGATTTGGAAATGGACCAAATGGATGTACATACCGCTTTCTTGCATGGTGATGTGGAAGAAGAGCTTTACATGAAGCAACCCGAGGGTTTTGTCATCCCTGGCAAGGAACATTTGGTATGTATGCTCAATAGAAGCTTGTATGGACTGAAACAATCATGTAGACAGTGGTACAAGAAGTTTGATCGCTTCATGCTTAAACATGGTACAAAAGAAGCCATGCAGACCATTGTTTGTATACCAAACGTGATGAGGATGGCAGCCCGATCATTCTTGTGCTCTATGTAGACGATATGTTGATAGCTGCAAAGAAAAGAAGCACTGTAGATGCTCTTAAAGGGCAGCTGAAATCTGCGTTTTCAATGAAAGACCTTGGGGCAGCTGAACGTATACTTGGAGTGCGTGTTACACGGCAAAGAAACAAGCGCCTATTGTATTTGTCGCAAGAAAAGTACATTGAAAAGGTGCTGGACAGATTTAACATGGCTGAAGCAAAGCCTCTTGGTGTGCCATTACAGCCATATGTTAAAATCTCCAAGGATGATTGTCCCAAGTCAAAGGAAGAAGCCAATGACATGCAAAGTGTGCCTTATGCTTCAGCTTGTGATTCACTTATGTATGCTATGGTTGCTACTAGGCCTGACATAGCCCATGCAGTGGGAGTTGTGAGCCGGTTTATGGCTAATCCAGGCAGGTTGCATTGGGATGCAATGAAGTCCATTATGAGGTACTTGAAAGGGACTAAAAACAAATGCCTCTGCTATGGTAAAGGACCAATGGAGTTGAAGGGATTTTGTGACTCTGACATGGCTGGTGATGTGGATACACAGAAATCCACAAGTGGCTATGTATTTACTCTTGCGGGAGGTGTTGTTTCATGGTGTTCTAGATTGCAAAAGATTGTTGCATTGTCTACTACAGAGGCTGAATATATTTCAGCCACTGAGGCTTCCAAAGAAGCTATTTGGTTAGCACGCCTATGCAGTGAGTTTGGCTTGCTTGCCAAGGCATCTATGCTTGGTTGTGATAGCCAAAGTGCTATATGTCTGGCAAAGAACGCCATGTTTCATGCACACACAAAGCATATTGATGTGCGGTATCACTTCATACGAGAAGTGCTTGAGGATGGCCTTATTACATTGGTTAAGGTTCTTGAGTTAAAGGCCTAAATAACCCCTTTTTGTACATTTTTATACTTTGTCCAAGTTCAATATGAACCTGGACACATTTTTTAAAGGTAAGGTCACTTATAATAAAAGTGGGAAAACCCAAAACTAACTTATTGAGTTTTCCCCAAAAACGTGAGCCCTCAAACGTGAGCCCTCTCTCTTCTGCTAGCGCTTCCTCTCCTGCTGGCCTTCGCCTCCCCTCTCTGCACACACACTGCACTTCCTCGCGTGCTCTTTCACTTGCACACACCGCCGCGCACTCATCATATCTCTGGTAGGAAAAATTCACTTTTCTTTTCATTAATCACTAACTTGTGATCTCGTAATGCCTGAAAGACCTGAAGCAGATGATCTCTGTGTTCTGCCTCATTCTTGGAGAAAACAATGATATCGTCAAAGAAAGTGCCAACAAATAGCCTGTACTCTCAAAAAATCATGTCCATTATCCGCTTAAATGTCGCAGGAGCATTGGTTAAGCCAAAAGGCATCACCAAAAACTCAAATAACCCAAAAAGTCGTCCGAAAAGCTGTCTTGTAGACGTCTCCCGGTGCGATTCTGATCTGATGATATCCACTCTTGAAATCAATCCTGCTAAAGCACAAGGATCCATGTAATCTGTCGAGTATATCATCGATCCTAGGAATTGGAAATCTGTTCTTGATGGTGATTTTGTTGAGAGCTCTATAATCGATGCACATTCTCCAAGATCCGTCTTTCTTCAAAACCCACAACACTGGAGAGCAATACGGTGAAGTACTAGGCTGGACAAGACCCTTTTCCAAGAGGTCTTTCACTTGGTTCATAATCTCTTCATTCTGTGCTCGGCTCACACGGTAAGGTGGCCGGTTCAATGGTGTGCTTCCAGGTATCAGATCAATGGTATAATCTTCAAGCCCTCTAAAAAGCAATCGGCATGAATGTGGAGAAAAATCTTGGCGTTCTTTTGTTCAGGTCAAAAGATATTCGACCTTTATCCATCGTTCAATTTTCTCCCAAAAGAATGAGTAAAGAAACTGAAGTTTATCAAGTACAATCTCTGAACCCTTCATTTATCAAAGTCGCTTTCTCGGCCCGATAGTCAACCACGGGGTAGTTCTTCTGGAACCAAGGGTAGAACGTCACTCGCGTGCCCTGAACACCCTATCATTGCAAACGAAGTTTGCCAATGCTCGGTGTACTAGCAACATCTCATCCGGGTGCCACTTGAACTACCTCCGCCTGTGGCTTTAGCCTGTCACTTGTAGTTCCAAATCGAGCCGCCAATTCCAAGTTAAAAGAAGTTGGCCTTGGCTCCTTCAAAAGAGCTTCCTGATCCTTCACTTTGCCCCAAAAGCGGCAAAGTTTGTACTTTCATTCATTTGATTCAGTTCATGTCCCACGTCATGTGGTACTAGTTCTGCTATTCTTATCTACCTTTTCTGCCACGTCTCTCAGCTACTTTAAAACTTTCTGGCCTTTCTTCATCTTGTTCATTAAGTGCCTTGTTGGGGCACTTCGCGGAGATATGTCCATGTTCCCCGCATCCAAAGCACTTCCCCTCCTTGATGAAGCGAGCTCTCTCCTCAGAAGTAAGCTTGGGTCGTGCATCCTTCTTTTCTAGGTTGCTCTTTCTCTTTCTACTTTCATTTGCTGATGTTTGTTCGGCTCGTTGTGACATGACCTCATCAGTGGGTTAGGTCAGACTGCCAGAGTGAATGGCAAAGCCTTGTTTCGCATGACTCATCAACTCCTGAATAGAAGCTGACTTCTGTTCCAAGCAATGATCTCGGATCTCTGTAGGTAGACCCAAGGAAAACCGCTCAATCTGTTCTCTGAACGAGATCTTCTTGAATGAAGAGGCGGGTAGAAAAGAGCTCCAGAATCTCTCGCAATAAGCATCCACTGTATCTCTCTTGGTCATCCGAAGATGGTTCCAAGCAGCTTGTATATCGCGTTCATTCTCTTGAGTCAACCAAGAAGAAATAAAAAGCTTCTTAAATTTCAACCATTTAACTGGCGCCGTCTTGTTTAAAAGAAGTGTGGACCACCAAGTTCGAGCATTCCCCTTAAAATAAGAGGCAGCTCTCCGAATCTTGGAGTGCTCTGAGTAGCGTCCTCCCGCGAAAGCGATGTCAAACTGCTGTATAAAAGACAAAGCCTTCGAAGCATCTTTGTTTCCTGAAAAAGTGTCAAATTTGATCGACTGTCCACCTTCCTTAAACTCTCCGACATTCTTGCTTTTATTATCCAGAAAGTCATAATGGTTGGCTTTATAAAACTTCTTCTTGTTCGCATAATAGTTGCCGTCATCAAAGTCTGAACTTGTCTGTAGACGAGTCCTCTGTAGAACTGTCACTCGCTGGGCGAGATTTAGACTTTCTTTGCCTTTTTCTTGCCCTTTCTGAAGCGTTGTTTCTTGCTTCGCTTTTTGCCTTTTCTGTCTTCTTCGCTCGAATCTGAAGAGCTAGAAGAACTGTCAGAAGAAGAAGAAGAAGAAGATCTAGGTACTCCTTCAAATCGAACACGCTTCTTCTGACATATTGGTTGGCTTTATAAAACTTCTTCTTGTTCGCATAATAGTTGTTGTCATCAGAGTCTGAACTTGTCTGTAGACGAGTCCTCTATAGAACTGTCACTCACTCGGCGAGATTTAGACTTCTTTGCCTTTTTCTTGCCCTTTCCGAAGCTTCGCTTTTTGCCTTTTCTGTCTTCTTCGCTCGAATCTGAAGAGCTAGAAGAACTGTCAGAAGAAGAAGAAGAAGAAGAACTGGGTACTCCTTCAAATCGAACATGCTTCTTCTGTTTCTTTGCTTTATCAAAAGTCGACTAACGACCCAAATAACCCGGGAAGTCAGTGCCTTTCTTCTGCTTTTTGCCGTGCTTTTTAGCTTTGTTCTGCGCGTCAAAAAGCTAAGCAATCCGTGCATCAAGCACCTCTTCTAATTCCTTCTCTGAATATTGCTTGTGAGCAGAAGATTTCTTGAAAGTTGGTTTCGGGGGTGGTGTTGTGGTTTTCTACCACTGCTCGTGCACTTTCTGAAAAGAAGTCTCGCTCATGTATTTTGCCAATTTTGGGTCTTTCGCAAAACTGAGCATCATCTTTGTTGCATCGCCGATCAATTGACGACGCTTCATCTCTCGTTGCTCCGCCTGAGTAGACCGAGGCGGGCCATACTCTCTGTCGGAATCTTCGTTGCGATCCCTATCCGCATCTCCGGATTCACAGGGAGTCGACTGATCCTTGCGTAAAGCCATAGGTGCCGCGGAAAATTGGGATCGGATTTCCCGTAGAAGAGAAATCGGCCGTGCTCTGGTACCACTGTAACAGACTTGGACACTCCAAGTCAAGAATCAATCATGACAGCACCAAATAACCACTTCAAAACAGTTCACAGTTCACAATAGATTTGCACTGGCCCGGCGGAGTTCCGTGCCTAGAGATATCGGCCCCAAAGACTGGCGCCCCTTTCGATATTTCTTTATGTATTAATCAGTTCAAAGTACAAGAGTGGTTGGGTCTCACTCTCAGACTCTGCGTCCAGATGCTCTGCAGAGTAGGAGCCCAAACCACTTATTTAATGTTTTACAAGGGATGCCAAAATCAAAGCCCCAAAAGCTTCATATCAAAAGCCTAAAAATAAAAGCAAAGGCTCTTTTTTTCCTCTCTCAAGCTCTCCTGAACTTTTTTTAAAATAAAGCAAATCTTCTCTCTTTCTATCCCAAATTACGTAGAGCCAAAAAGCAGCCACACAAATTCAACCAGCGCAAATTCCGGGCCTTGCCGTACGATGCCGCGTCAGCACTGCTTTTCCGCAATTTTCGGGATTCAGCATGCTGCCCTTCTAGGGTTAGGGTTAGGGTTAGGGTTAGGGTCAAGGTTGTTTTAGGGTTTTTGGTCGAATTTAGGGTTTGCAGGTTTTAGGGTTAGGGTTTCTAGATTTAGGGTTTTCAGCAACAGTCAAGGTTTTCCTCTCGAGCAGCCATGTCATCACTTTGTGACAATTTCCTCTTGACTATGGATACTCTCTTTCCGATGCACTTATTACCCACCTTGTGACGCATCAGGAAGACACATCACCTAGTTGTTTCCTACTGAACTTACGGTACAATCTCCTTCACGATGCTCTATGTCACCCATCCTATGACGCATCAGAGTTGTCTGTTCTCAGAAGGTCGAATACTTCTGTCCGATGCTCCCTGTCACCCATCCGATGTGACGCATCAGAAGCACCCATTCCTAGTGGCCTTACAGATATTCCCTTTCACAGTGCTCCTGTCATTATGTCACAAACTAGTGACGTGGCTAACCCCGGACACACTCACACACTGACAGCAAAAATGCCACGTGGCAGCAGTGTACGGACCTGCAAAACGCGCCGATAGGCTGACGAGGCAATACCATACGGACATCTCGTAAAATCTGCTGACATGCTGTACAAATTTTCTTGAATTTACGATGACAAGCTGACGTGGCAGTTGTAAAGAAATCTATTTTTTTAGTGCTAGCAGTTTTACTGGCTGATTTTAAAACAGTTGCTTTTGAGAACTATAGCTTTTGAGTCTGAAGCTTTTGGGACTCTGCTTTTAGCATCCCTTGTAACATTTATAATGAACCCAAGGGGGCTCACTCTGCAGAGCATCTAGACACAGAGTCTGAGAGCGAGCACCCGTGGGAGTTGTACTTTGCTCAAAGATTAATATAAAAAGAAATACCAAAAGGGGCGCTAGTCTTTGGGGCCAATACCTCTTGGCACGGAACTATACCGGGCCGTGTCGTCTTTTGTGAACTGTTTTGAAGTGAAACTCTGCTGTGTCGAGGTAGAATCTTAACTCGAGGTATCCAAGTTTGTTACACATTACTCTGAATGATGCACTAGGAATACTCTGTACTCAAGTGTCTTTAATGAGAAAAACCTTGTCACTTAAAATTCTTATAATTTATTTAGAATTATTTTTTGTGGTGTTCCAAGCGAGAAAACCCTCTCACTTATAAATCCAATAATTTATTTAGAATTATTTTTCTGTCAAATAAAGCCAATTTAGCAACATCCCTCTCACTTATAAACAATTGTCCTCAACTGTAGAGATCCAACTGAACTGTCGGGGAGAAACAGGAAAGACTCCAAATCTTGTTCAATGGTGAGTTGAGCTAGTCCTTTCTCAAAAGAGAACTTAAAAATTAAATTAAACAAAAAATAATCATTCAATACTTACCTTACCGTTTCATGTCTTTCATCTAGTACCTCGAGGATATCCATCACCATTCATTAAACTCACGATCCATGTAAGAACTTCTCATTCGTGTCTTTCCGAGAATCTATTAACTCAATTCCACCTTTTCAATCCCAAGAAAATAATCCTCGTAGAAATCAATCTAGGTCTCTATCCTTGCGCATAACCTTGCACTATTAGTCCTGAGGATATTAAACCTCTTGTGTCCTCCCATATAGGGCATGTCGAGTGCATTAAGCTCATGTGAATCTTCCTGTGGTAGACAAAGTGCGCATCTTACCAAAGTAAGTTCTTATTTCAGGCCTTTGCTTTGGGTAGGTCAATTGTTCTGATCAAAAGATCCCTTGCACATTGCCGAACGTCTTTCCGCGTTTTTCCTCTAGATCCAAAGTTTTCTTATCCGAGACACTGTTAACTCGATTCCGTCTTCTCAAATTCAAGAAGAATAATCTTCCTAGAAATCAATCTAGGTATCTGTCCTTGCGCATGATCCTGCGTTGTTAGTCCAGAGGGTATTAAATCTCTTGTGTCCTCCCAGATTGTAACAGACTTGGACACTCCAAGTCAAGAATCTATCGCGACAGCACCAAATAACCACTTTAAAACAGTTCACAATTCACAATTGATTTACACTGACCTAGCGGAGTTCCGTGCCTAGAGCTATTGGCCCCAAAGATTGGCGCCCCTTTCGGTATTTCCTTTTGTATTAATCTGAGTTCAAAGTACAAGAGTGCGGTTGGGTCTCACTCTCGGACTCTGCGTCCAGATGCTCTCCCGAGTGGGAGCCCAAACAACTTATTTATTTGTTTACAAGGAATGCCAAAAGCAGAGCCCCAAAAGCTGCCATCTTTTTAAAAATAAAGCAATTTGTCTCATAAGCCTTCCTTGAAAATTAAAGCAAAGTTCAAAAACTACCCAAAAAATTGCGTAGAACTTCCAACTGCTTTTCCCAGCGCAAAAGGCGAAAATTATGTCGTAATGTCCAGCGTGAAGCGCGCCGCGTTTTCCGGATTCTGTCGTACGGTGCCGCGTCATCATGTATGCGGGTTTTCCGAGATTCTGCACTAGACATCACATGACATTCAACATTCATTCGGATCTTAGACCATGATTTATCGGCAGTGTAGCTAGCAATCGCATCGAGATCTAGTCGGACCTCATCGATGTCCGATTGACTAACCCCTATTGCAACCATGTCTATTCGAGATCAATTAGACCAAAATGCTATGCTGCAATCATTTCGTCTATCAGTTCTTGCACTTAAAAACAAGTCAAGAACAAATCAGTTTCATATTCAGGAATTCCATTTCATAAAGTCATACAGCAAAATATTGTCAGCTCTTAATATCCATGAAGCTTAAAGAGACATCAGTGACTCTAGTATCAAAATCAAGGCATCTGTTGACAAAGGAGCGGAGTAACTCCCCTCTTGTGCATCCTACTGCACCAAATCTCCGGCCAAGCTAAATTCTGGGTTCCATATGGAGTAGACTATGCTAAACCAAAAGCTTCGAGGTAAAGTTTCACAATCTGAGGAGTATCTGCTAGGTCCTCCTCCTCCATCCACTTCGCATCCAATGCACGATAGTTCTTGAACTTAACCAAGAACCGCCTTCGGACTTTACCTTTATTCTTTGTGTCCTTATGTGCCAAAATCTATTCAAGAGCAAGGATCTCCTCGTTTTCTTCCCCTTCAGATTGCTCATCAGGCTCCCCATCATCAGGCACATCACCCTTGAAAGGTTTCAAGAGACTCACATGAAATGCATTGTGAATCCTCTAAGTATAAGGCAATTTCAGTCCGAAGGAGACATCAATATCAACAAGCCCACCAGAGTGCCAAAGAGTCAACATCACTTGCTCAAAAGCAAAGGATACCAATAGATGTACTTAGAGGCCGGATAGATTATTAGAACAAATAGCTAGAGGCATTTACAAAAGATCCTTTGCTCATCTCGACGAGTAGCTTCGAGAAAACTGACATCTAGAAGAAGCAGATCACAAAACTGCAACAAGCACTAGAAGTTTCTCAGACAACAAGAATTAGATTGGAAGAAGCTCTACACAATAAGAGCATGCCATGACAGAAGAGGGAAAAGCAAAAGACGAAAGCATTGAGATGCTCATGAAGGAAGTGGAGGATTTAAGAAAGCAACTATCAATGGTAGAGTAGTTGTAGAACATCCCTCCCAGAGAGAAAGGACCCTCGAAAATAGGGCCTGACTTTGAGAACATTGAAAAAGAGAGAGAGCAGGAGAACAAATAGTTTAAAGGCCCGATAGATGTGGGTACTTCAAATGAACCCCACAAATTACCTCAAGAGTACTCACATCTACCAAAGAAGCACTAGGAAGTGACTAGGGAAGTTGTGGCCAGGAACCTCCGCTACGTGCATCACTTATTGAAATCAGATTTACTAAAAAACATCACTAGCAGCTACGAGAGGAGGTTCCTAAGCCAAAACTTCCCTATCCACTACTCAAATGGCTGACAATAGAGAAGAAGAAAGAGCTGCTACCAAAACTCCTACCAGATGCTGAGTGGAGTTACAAAGAGGCTGATCTTTCGGAATGGATCATTGAACAGATTAAAGAAGCCAGACCGGAATGGAAAGTTGAATTCATGGGGAAGAACAAGCAGGCAATCATAGTAAACTGTTTTGCTCCAACCCACCTTCAAATAGACTCAACATACTGTCCAATCATTAGGAGGAGAAGGTGGGCTGATTTTGAGCAACTGCTTGTCTCTCACCCCACATGCCCTACCTGGTCTTCCCCAAACCAAGAGAGGCACCTTCACTCGCTTACTTGAGGAAGGCCATCAAGCAGATGATCAGACTAGTTCAAGGAAAGCTAGATATAGCACGGAAGATGATGTTGAAGATCTACTACATGCTCTCCGCATGTATCAACACTTTCAAAAATATAGAGGCCACCAGAGTAAAATAGACTTCATTCTTGGAGGGATAGAAAGGATTGATATTCAACTTGAATGATATCCTCAAGATGAAGGTAATTTATGGTCTATTCTCAGGTTTATGTTCCTTCCAAGCCACTATATGCAAACCTTCGAGGAGGCATTCTATACGGGCTATGTCGAGATGGATTTCACAATGTTAAAATGCCAATCTGCAAAGATATCAAACTCAGATTTGTGGCCTACACCCTCCACGCATGAGAAAACCCTTTAACAAGAATCTACAAGCCATAGGAAGAAGATCAAGTTTAGCAAATGATGCTAGCATTCTAGCAGTACGTCGATAAACGAAAGCAAAGAAAGCCCATGCTCAAAGAACGAAATCTTATCAAGGACGACAAGAAGCCGGGAGGGGGGAGTGTTGAAGCAAAGAACCCAATCACGCCATTTTGGATGGGCATGTAAAACCTTTTCCCTCTTAATCATTTATTTTCCACTTAAGCCGACGCTGTAAATTCTAAATCCTAAAGAGTTTGATTATTTCCAAATAATTTTGTAAATAATGAAGAGGTTAGATGCCCTAGTCCATCACATTTTTGAAGTAATTATCCCTTTCTAGCCAGATATCCAATTTTAACCTTGGGTATAAAAGCCAAAATTTATAATTATTAGAAATGTTTTTACTTTGGAGCTTACATAGTGAAGAGTACACCTATGCTTGCGCACTCACTACTCTTTGTATGGGAAAGCATTGCTAATGAAACTTCATGTAATGCTTCCTCTTGCTGTTGGCATTGTGTAGATGTCCAATGTGCTATGTTTGAGTGTGTGTGTGTGTGTGTGTGTGATGCAATGAGCGGTTTTAGCTCTAAGTCGCCTAGTGTGTTTAAGTGCTTGTTTCGAGTTGTTAATGGTGTTTTAAGTGAAACTAAGCATGGATAGAGGTAAGTAGACCTTAGGAGGAGGCAACGACCCTTAATTCATCATTTTTGGTGAAGGTGAGAGGTGGCAACAATTGTGGTTGCTCACCTACCCGACTGTGACTTTTGCAGGTTTTGATGTTGGGAAACTATAGCCTATAGCCTAGAGACCCCAAATCTCAAGTTTCATGTCATTTGGAATTCATTTAACACTTCTACAACCATTTGAAACCGCACGATAGATTTAGGAATTTTTCACTTAGTTGCTTCCTTGCTCGAGAGTGACACCTCTCTCCTCAGTGCTTTGCCGTTGGGGCATTGCATTTGACGTTTCCATGCACTAACTGGGTCGGCTACATCCTCGAATTGACATCTTTATGCTGGTTTAAGTTCTTGCTAGGCTACATGGTCCGATTGTGACGGTCCAATCCATCATACTGAAGCAATCCAAAAGGAACAACTTACATCATATTCGATCCTTTCGACAATGCCCAAGGACGAAGCACTTCGTTTCTAATCAAAACTTCACTACAATCACTTCAATCCTCCTTCCCAGTAAAAAATTGTGATATGCCTTGATGAATTCCTTCCAACGGACCTCTTGTTGCTACTAGTCAACCTCTTTAGTGCTCTCCCCCCTTCCCATGGATTATTTGGTTTCTTTCCCTTGCTCAAAGCGTTTATGACATCAGAGAAAAATGATACCCTATCAAGGGTATGCCCCAATGTCAATGTCATCAATCATATATACAATGATTGGTTGCTTTCCACATAGAATAGACCATATAGCTGATCTTACTTGTGAGTAGGCAGAAGGTTGGCATGGTTAAGTAGGTTTCGACTTGTGGTTAGTTCCTTTTTATTTTTTTTGATCAACTATGGGCAATTTACTTTAGTATGTGATGAAGACTCTGATACAATGGGCTCTAAGGGTCCTTCTTGCTATGACACTTCGTCACATGGCAATTCTTGTGTGATTTGTTAACTCTGTGATAGCTACAACAAGTTAGCCTGCATTTTTATCTTAGTTGTGTGACTCTCCCCTTGTTTTTGGCACCCACCCTGGGGGTGCACCTTGGATTGAATTCATTTCCCATTTTGTGGGCACTAGTCCTTGGACTTCTTGGCCATTTTTGTTACCTAGCTTCATTGGGATTGCTCACATTGGCAATACTATCATGTCAAGGTGAGAAACTAGCTCACATTGGCAATACTATCATGTCAAGGTGAGAAACATATTATTGGTTTGAAAATACACAGAAGCAACTCAAAACGACTTAAAAGATCAAAATTACAAACACAACTTGTGGCCCCATGTTGATGAAGAGACGGATCGAAAAGAATATGCACATGCACCATGGGTGCTTATCTCTAAAGATATTGACACAATTAATCAAAGAATACGATCTATCTGCACACCTACGAGATATGGTGCCTCATTGAAGAATATATTCACTGTGGATGACACAAGTCTTTTGAACTTGAAGACACATGATTGTCATAATTTCATCAAGGTAATACAATATTTGTTTAATCGTAACAACTCTTTCCTCCAACCAAGAGATACTAATTTGATTGTAAATTGATACATATAGCATGTTCTCCCCCTTGTTATTGATGGTTGCTTAACGAGTGGTATCCAAGATATTATCTATCATTTAGGGAAGCTAGCAAGGTATTTGTATAGCTTGCGGATGTTTATATATGTACTTTTAATAAGCATTTTTCACATTGTTCTTCTATTTTTTTTAATAGATGGATCACATCTAAGGAGATTGATACAAGGTCAATACCGCAAAAGAAAAGGGAATGCATTGGGCTCCTTTATCTGGCAGAGAAAGAGTTATCGACATCCTTTTTTGATATCCAAGTCCACGTGCTCATTCATCTCGTGGATGAGATAGAGATTGTAGGTGTTGTTAGCACTCCTTGGACTCTATTTTGGGTTGAAATATTTATGGGATTTTTAAAGGGGCTTGTTCGCCAAAGAGCACGACCAGAGGGTTCAATGGCCGAAGGATGGGTGCTTTGAGAGTGCATGTATTATCTTTTAGAGTAGCTTGAGCGTGTTGACATAGCTACTCCTCGGAGATGGACAATGGAAGAGTCTCGTACATTGTCAGATGAGGTATTATGTGGCAAGGGCATCCCTCGCAAGCTCACAACTACCGAACGCTTGTACATATCCACGTTTGTTATTTACAACTCACAATGTATGGAAAGATTCGTCGAAGAGTATCGCAGAAGAGAATAGAGTACCATGGCGGTTTGCAGATCCAGCTCAAAGCAGTAGTGTTTTGAGAATTTTAGTCCAAATCCTCGCCGCAAGTTCCAGGCATGCCATGTAATCTAAAGATCTGGGGCACAAACAGTCTCGCTAAGTGATCGGCTTGACTGTTTTCTTCACCAGAATGAAATGAGCCTGCTTGCTAAATCTGTTAATAACAGTCTAGATACTATCGTGACCACTCTGTGTTCTCGGGAGATCAAAAACGAAATCCATTGTAATACTTTCCCAGGGGCGGGTGGGTATGGGCAAAGGCTGTAACAATCCCTGTGCTTTATGCCTGTCAAACTTGACCTTCTGGCATACCAAGCAACTGCGCACAAACTCTTCCACATCCTTCTTGATGTCTCGGCCAAAAGAAGTATCTCTCTACCCCTTTCATGATGGTAGCAATGCCGCGGTGACAATCATAACCTTTTTCCTCACCAGCTGTGTAACGCACAACATCTTTTTTTCTCACCAAGGAATGGAATATCCCTCTACTGTCTCCCCATCCCGTATCCGTGTGAAAACGTCTGCAAAATCTGTATATGTGGCATACTGGTCGACCATATCCTCGAAGCTCCTATGATGTTTCGCGAAAATACCCAAATCCAACGGCTTCCGAGACAAAGCGTCTGCCACCACATTCTTTTGTCCCTGAACATGGACAATCTGAAAGTGAAACTGTGACAAGATGTTCGCCCACCGCATCTGCTTTTCCGATAGCTGCTTCTGTGACAAGAAGTAGCGCAAACTCTGATAGTCATTAAAGACAGTAAAATCCGCTCCGAGTAGGTAATGCCGCCACTGAGCAAGAGCATGGATAACCGCCAAAAGCTCTTTCTCGTAAATCTGTGCTGTCATTTCCGGCCTTGAGAACAATCGGCTCTCGTAAGCAATCACATGGCCTTCTAGCATTAAGACCACACCCAGACTACGACCACAAGCATCACAATATACTTCAAGGTAGTTAGGTACGTAATGTTTGGTACAAATTCGGTACGTAAGGTACGTAGTACAAAATGGATTGAGTTTTTAGGTACGTAAAAATTCGTCCTTTTTTCCACAAAGCCTAAAACTGAGAGTACTTCATATATTTACTTATGTGTTCACCAAGACTTCAAATAAAGACTAACAAATCAACAGTACACCGTTACAAATACCAAAAACGGAGTCCACGACTAATTGAACGATGAAAAGGCAAAGTTGAGATTAGCTAACCATTGATCAATGTCTACAAACAAATAGTATCAGATGTCTGCTATCATGGTCACATAAAACTAAGAGCATCAAAATAAATACATAATAAATCATGAAAATGATAAATCCAAGACTTAAGTCTGGAATCCCGACTCTAATAACTAGTAAGCACTAAAAACCGCACACTCAGCTGAAACAGGGCTGAAATATGACTCTAAAGATGATGATGATGACTGAAATAGGATTGGGGGACCCACCAGGAGAGAGAGGGTGAAAAAAAAAAGTGTACGGAATCTATCCGTACGTACTGAACCATATGATTCGGATGTACGGTACGGATAGGATCCGTACGTACGTACGGATGCAACCTTGAATACTCCAAATGACTTCTGCAAGTACGACAGAGTCAAAACTCGTCCCGTAGTCAATTTCTCTTTTAAAGTCTGAAAGGCAGTCACCTTTGTGGGTCCCCACGAGAAAGGGACTCCTTTCTGTGTCAAGATATGCAAAGGGGAAGCAACCTCTGCAAACTTTCGAATGAACCGCCTGTAGTACGAACACAGTCCCAAGAAGCTTCTAACTTCATGGACATTCTTCAAATCGGGCCACTCACGCATAGTCTCTATCTTGGCCGGATCCATTTGCACTCCTGCTGCTGACACAATGTGTCCTAAAAAGTGTATCTCTAGTTAGGAAAAATTCACTTTTCTTTGCATTAATCACTAACTTGTGATCTCGTAATGCCTGAAAGACCTAAAGCAAATGATCTCTATGTTCTGCCTCATTCTTGGAGAAAACAATGATATCGTCAAAGAAACTGCCAACAAATAGCCTGAACTCTCGAAAAATCCTAAATGTCGCAGGAGCATTAATTAAGCCAAAAGGCATCACCCAAAACTCAAATAACCCAAAAGTCGTCCGAAAAACTGTCTTGTAGACGTCCCCGGTGCGATTCTGATCTGATGATATCCACTCTTCAAATCAATCCAGCTAAGGTACAAGGATCCTTGTAATCTGTCAAGTATATCATAAATCCTAGGAACCAGAAATCTGTTCTTGATGGTGATTTTGTTGAGAGCTCTATAATCGATGCACGTTCTCCAAGATCCGTCTTTCTTCAAAACCAACAACACTAGAGAGCAATACGGTGAAGTACTAGGCTGGACAAGACCCTTTTCCAAGAGGTCTTTCACTTGGTTCATAATCTCTTCATTCTGTGCTCGGCTCACACGATAAGGTGGCCGGTTCAATGGTGTGCTTCCAAGTATCAGATCAATGGTATGATCTTCAAGACAAGCAGGTGGTAACTCGCCTGGTAGGCCCTCTGAGAAGCAATCAGCATGAGAGTGGAAAAAACCTTGGCGTTCTTTATCAGGTTTAGACATATTTGACCTATCCTCATCACTCAAGTATTTCATAAAGATCGAGTAAACAAACAGACTGGATTTCATTAATTTAGAAATGGCCGAAGCCAATACAATAGGGACAGACTCGCCCTTCAGTTTAATGTCAAGTACAATGGTTCTGCCCTTCTCTATAGTCAATGTCGCTTTCCTCGCCCGACAGTCGACCGCGGCGTTGTTCTTGTGGTACCAGGGAATTCCCAAGAGAACATCACAACCTTCCAAAGGCATTATGTAAAAGTCCTCATGCCCCGAATACCCCTAACAATGCAACCGAAGTTTGCCAATGACAGGTGTAATGGCTACGTCCATGTCAGGTGCCGCTAGAACTGCCTCCGCAAGTGGTCCCATCCGGTCGGGAGTGATCTCGAGCCGCGCCACCAATTCCGGTGAAATGAAGTTGGCCTTGGCTCCTCCATCAAAGAAGATCAGGGCCTCTTGGTCTTTCACTTTGCCTCAAGCTCGGCAAAGTTCTGTACTCTCGTCCAATGTGTCGGGATCAGTACCCACACAATTTGGAACCGGTCTTGTTTTCATCTTGCCTTTTCTTCCACGTTCCTCAACTGCTCTCGAACTCTCAGAACTTTCGTCGCCCTTGTCATTTTGTTCTTTATGTGCCTTTTTAGGGCACTTTGCGGAAATATGTCCATGTCCCCCGCATCCAAAGCACTTCCCCTCCCTGATGAAGCGAGCTCTCTCCTCAGGAGTAAGCTTGGGTCGTGCATCTTTCTTTTCTGGGTTTCTCTTTCTCTTTCTACTTTCATTTGCTGAAGTTTGTTCGGCTCGTTGTCACATGACCTCATCAGTGGGGTAGGTCAGACTGCCAGAGTGAATGGCAAAACCCCGTTTCGCATGACTCATCAACTCCTGAATAGAAGTTGACTTCTGTTCTAAGCAGTGATCTCGGATCTCTGTAGGTAGACCCAAGGTAAACCGCTCAATCTGTTCTCTGAACGAGATCGTCTTGAATGAAGAGACAGGTAGAAAAGAGCTCCAGAATCTCTCGCAATAAGCGTCCACTGTATCTTTCTTGGTCATCCGAAGATGGTTCCAAGTAGCTCGTATATCACGTTCATACACTTGAGTTAGCCAAGAATGAAATAAAAAGCTTCTTAAATTAGCCATTTAATTGGCGCAGTCTTGTTTAAAAGAAGCGTGGACCACCAAGTTCGAGCATTCCCCTTAAAGTAAGGGGCAGCTCTCCGAATCTTAGAGTGCTCTGAGTAGCGTCCTCCCGCAAAAGCGATGTCAAACTATTGTACAAAAGACAAAGCCTTCGAAGCATCTTTGTATCCTGAAAAAGTGTCAAATTTGATTCACTGTCCACCTTCCTTAAACTCTCGGACTTTCTTGCTTTTGTCTTCCAGAAAGTCATATTGGTTGGCTTTAAAAAAATTCTTCTTCTTTGCATAAAAGTTGCTGTCGTCAGAGTCGGAACTGTCTGTAGACGAGTCCTCTGTAGAACTGTCACTCACTGGGCGAGATTTAGATTTCTTTGCCTTTTTCTTGCCCTTTCCGAACATTGTTTCTGCTTCGCTTTTTGCATTTTCGGTCTTCTTCGCTCGAATCAGAAAAAGCTAGAAGAACTGTCAGAAGAAGAAGAAGAAGAAGAATTGTGTACTTCTTCAAATCAAACACGCTTCTTTTGTTTCTTTGCCTTTTCAAATGTCGACTGACGACCAAAATAACCCGGAAAGTCAGTGCCTTTCTTTTGCTTTTTGCCGTGCTTTTTAGCTTTGTTCTGCACGTCAAAAAGCTGAGCAATCCGTGCATCAACCACCTCTTCTAATTCCTTCTTTGAATATTTCTTGTGAGCAGAAGGTTTCTTGAGAGTTGGTTTCGGAGGTGGCGGTGTGGTTTTCTGCCACTGCTCGTGCACTTCCTGAAAAGAAGTCTCGCTCATATATTTTGCAAATTTTGGGTCCTTCGCAAAATTGAGCATCATCTTTGTTGCATCGCCGATCAATTGACGAAAGCGCTCCATCTCTCGACGCTCCACGTGAGTAGGCCGAGGCGGGCCATACTCCTTGCCGGAATCTTCATTGTGATCCCTTGCCGCATCTCCGGATGCAGAGGGAGTCGACTGATCCTTGCGTGAAGCCATAGGTGCCGCGGAAAAAAAATTTGGGATCGGATTTCCCGTAGAAGAGAAATTGGCCGTGCTCTGATACCACTGTAACGGACTTGGACACTCCAAGTCAAGAATCTACCGCAACAGTACCAAATAACCACTTCAAAACAATTCACAATTCACAATTGATTTACACTGGCCCAGCGGAGTTCCGTGCCTAGAGATATTGGCCCCTAAGACTGGCGCCCTTTCGGTATTTCTTTTTGTATTAATCTGAGTTCAAAGTACAAGAGTGCGGTTGGGTCTCACTCTCAGACTCTGCCTCCAGATGCTCTCCAGAGTGGGAGCCCAAACCACTTATTTATTTGTTTACAAGGGATGCCAAAAGCAAAGCCCCAAAAGCTGCCATCTTTTTAAAAATAAAGCAATTTGTCTCATAAGCCTTGCTTGAAAATTAAAGCAAAGTTCAAAAACTGCCCAAAAAATTGCGTAGAACTTCCAACTGCCAGTCCAGCGTGAAACGCGCCGCATTTTATGGATTCTGCCGTATGGTGCCACGTCATCATATCTGTGTGTTTTTCTACAGATTAGGGTTAGGGTTTCAACAGTCGGGCAGCCACGTCATCACTTTGTGACACACATAGGGAATGCTCAAATCATAGAGTATTAATCTTGATGTCTTTCTTTCACAAACAGTCTACGATCACCTTAAAGAAGGATCTTGTTCCGAGCCACCGCTCAACGTAGGCGAACGGTTCCAATCCAAAGATTCCTTGTGCACAGCAGCACTTCGATATTTTCCTCGTGCGAGTTATTACCACCAGCAGTGTTTTCCCGACGCGCATTAGAGTCGCTCCCTTGCAAAATCGTTAAAAAAAATGATTCACCTTGCAAGCATCAATGACGACTTGCAAAATCTTAGGCAGATGAAATTCTAGCCATACCATTATGTGAACATAAGTTCAAACTCGGTCCTTTTAAGGGCGAACCCACTTTAGATCTCAATGATGTTCTCCCATATGTGGTTAAGGTAATTCTTACCATTTTAAAATGGTTGGCGAATGATATTGTAATAGTTCGAATTTATTCTAGCACGTGTAAATGCTACTTGACCTGCTCATGGAGAAACATATACCGCAAGTTGCTACTGTAAGGTAAAAGCACATAGCTCAATGATCGACGACCATCAGAAAACCTCTTCTCCTAGAGAAACTCAAATTCCTTCTACCGAACACATCTCAAATAGAGAGTCTCCTGTCGGAATATCCTTGCACGCAAAAAGGCGCTCAAGATAGTATAACAAATTCCCGTCCAGATCCTGAAAAGGAAGTTGGTTCATCTCATTCCGTTCAACAGAAAAAAAAAAAAAAAAAGCGACTAGTAGATGACCCACCTTGGCATAGGTCTGCATCTTCGTGTGTTATCCATGTACCCAAAGGTGTACATAATTCTTAAGTTGTGTTAGAGTTTCGATGAACCTTGGAAATTACCTTCCCTTCGTAAGATCCTTAGAGCGCAGACGCTCAACCTGATGATCCCTTGACTCGATCTTAGAGCAAAACCCGCTCATCAAATAAATCATGATTTCAATCCTTGGGGTCCTCGAGCACAGGCCGTAGCCGTTGCTTGTTCCTTCCCTCGTAAAGAGAGTGTTCATTCACTTGTGCGAAAAGCACTTCCATATTTTCCCTTACCGGGTAAGGAGTGTAGGCTCATAGGGTATTCCAGCTTGATAAAAGCTTTTCTTTTCTTGAAAACTCAGAATGGTTCCTTCATAATGTCCTACCGTAATAGCACGTAATTTGTTGGAGAACTACCAGATACCAGATCAATAGTTGACCTTCCGAATGGTTTAGCAAACCAGTTCATCTCATAGAACAATGTTCCAACTTGATCCTACTCTCATAAATACTCGAGAATAATTGTCCTGGTTAGACACATACATATCTCGTGCATAAAAGCCATACACAATTTATGAGTTCCTCAAACATTGCCCTCTCACTTAAAGTTTGAGGGTCTTCTATTCAAAAACTAAGGAGTTAGATTGAATTCCCTTACTCCAAACTTTCTCTGGATAGCAACGTATCCTTCGAGGAGAGGTAACAAAAATTCGATGTTTCTGTGTTCAATGGTTCCCGTCCCACTACGGGTATCACAAGGCGGGCACCACGTGCCAATAGAAAAGAACAGACTGAACAACTTTAAGCACTTCAAATAACAACTGAACTGAGAGAGAGAAAGAGAGACAACACGCGACACGGAGTGGCGGAATTCCACCCCAAAGAGTATTGGCCCCAAACCTTGGCGCCCTTTTCGGTATTTCTTTATATTGCATCAACACAGTACAAGCCGGTACTCCAGACTCTGCACCTTCTCCAGGAAGCATATGCCAGAGAATGAGCCCTAACCTCATATTTAAAGGCCCTTGGCCTAAAAAGCAATTACAGTGAAAAGCCTTCAAACTCAAAAGCTTCTGGTCCAAAAGCAAAGCCAAAAAGCTATCAGCGTAAATCACGGAAATCCATACAGCCTGCCATGTCATCAACCAACGCAAAACGCGGAAATCTCCATGCTGCCCTTAGGGTTAGGGTTAGGGTTAGGGTTAGGGTTAGGGTTAGGGTTAGGGTTAGGGTTTCTACAATTTTAGGGTTTTTGGCATTAGAATTAGGGTTTGCAGGTTTTAGGGTTAGGGTTTTCCAAAATTAGGGTTTCAGAGTTAGGGTTTTTGGTAGAAATTAGGGTTAGGGTTTTTGCTCTCGACAGCCACGTCATCACTTTGTGACAGTTTAGGCCCCTCGGCCACATCTGTAAGTTGGCTCCATTCTCTAGGCGCGATTACATCATATCTGCAAAACAACTCAAGTTAGCTCAAAAATTTTCGAGGGTCATTCCGAGGGACATTAAGAGGGACAATCCGTTTGCTCTTTTGATCAAGGAGTTAGCTTCTCCTTTCTGCTCTTTTGATCAAGGAGTTAGCTTCTCCTTTCATTTGTTTGATCAAGGAGTTAGCTTCTCCTTTTTGCTCTTTTGATCAAGGAGTGAGCTTCTGCTTTCGTCCAGATCGGAACTCTTGATATTCCGGCGTAGTAAAATTAGCCCCAGACCATACTGATCTTCCACGGGTGTCTTGATGCACTAAAATTACATGCCCAGGCAATCTCATCCAATTAGGAATATTCAGTGATTGGCACATCACAATGCAACACAAATGCTTACATATGCATGTTACAAGACATAGAAACATAAAGCCGCCGATGAACACTCCTCCCGCATAACCTAACAAGGTCCGGGCCAGAAGATATTCAACGACTCCCTTATCACTCCTCCCGCATAACCTAAAAAGGTCCGGGCCGGGAGATATAGAGGCCTTTTACAACCAAACGCCCCCCAGACCGCAGCCTGCGTCGTTTGGAGGTGCTGAGAGTAACCACTGCTCAGACTTCTTAATACTCCTCCCGCATAACCATCCAGGTCCGGGCCGGGAGTCACAACAACAATTATTTTACAAGCATACAACCAAACGCTCCCCAGGTATCGGTCTGCGTCGTTCGGAGGTTTCCAAACATACAACGAAACGCTCCCCAGGCATCGGCCTGCGTCGTTCCGAGGTTCAAACCAAAACAATATTTCTCACTTCTCCACCCGGGAGTAAAATCACCAATCATTGAAACCAGAATCAAACTAGAGTCAAACAATTCAAATCGGCACCAAAACAGGTTCAAAACAGATACAATCCATTTCAAACAAATTCCAAACAAGATCACCAAACAAGTTCAAACAGAACTCAAACTTAAAAAGCAATCTCGACATCAGTCGAGCTGGAAAGTCGACTGACTTTCCATCCTGAAACTTGCACCAAAAATTAGGGTTAGGTTCATTCGATAAGGTCGTAGCCGAGCACAGCATGGTCCATCAGCTCTTGGACAAACAGTGTTTCTTTGGCGGCGATGGTAGTCCCAAGATAGCAATCGCACTGGACCTCCAAGGTCATCTGATCGTGAAAAGACATCTACTGGGAGATGTCGAGAAACTTCAAGTTATAATCTGCTAGGGTTTCCATGGCAAGCATTTCAAGATACACCACTCTGCCAAAAGTTGCACTCCAAAGGAAGATGTCAGAAACCATATAACTTCGGGCAAAAATTTTCTTGAAAGCTTGCCAAGTACTTGGAGTATGCTGCTTGGTAGCTGTAGACATCAACATTTACATGGCACTGCTTCTGAGAAAAAACAATGACTTGAAACAAATCTGGATCCTTCTCTTGCAAGTGATCTTAATTGGCTTATGACCTGTAAGACACTGCGATGAAGACGGGAGCGCGCCCGATGCGCGATGAAGTAAGGGTGGGAGTGGCTAATAAGTCCGGGTTGGAGAGAGAAGATACCTCGAATATATTCCAAAAGTCTCTACTTTGCTCTGTCTGTTCTTCTGTAGGACCGGTATGCTTTCAGAAAAGCACATGCCTGATGCTCTGATACCACTGTCGCAAGGCGGACACCACGTGCCAATAGAAAAGAACAGACTGAACAACTTTAAGCACTTCAAATACAATTGGACTGAGAGAGAGAGAGAGAGAGAGAGAGACAACACGCGACACGGAGTGGCGGAAGATTAAACTTGATGTAAAGTTGAAGGGCGAGTCCGTCCCACTTGTATCGGCTTCGGCCGTTTCCAAATTAATAAAATCCAATCTTTTTGTTTACTCGATTTTCTTGAAAGAACTGAATGGTGAACAAAGGTCAAATATGTCTGATCTAGAAAAGGAACTGCAAGAATTTTTGTATGTGTAGGCTGACTGTTTCTCTGAAGGCCTAACATGCGAGTTACCGCCCCCACATCCTAAAGACCATACAATTGTTTTGATTCCCGGTAGTACACCACCAAACCGGCCACCTTACAGAGTAGTCGAGCGCAACATGAACACTTCTTGAGACACATCGTCTCAACAGAAGGGGTAAAAATGGACCTGGCCAAATTGAGACCATTCGTAATTGGCCTGATTTGAAGAACATTCATGAAGTTCGAAGTTTTTTGGGCTTATGCTCATATTATAGGCAGTTCATTCAGAAATTTGCAGAGATAGCTTCTCCTTTACATATGTTGACTGAGAAAGCAGTTCCCTTTACTTGGGGACCGACGGAGCCTGATGAGCAACCTGAAATGAAAGAGAGCGAGGAGATACTCGTTCCAGAACAAATTTTGGCACATAAGGAAAGAAAAGTGAAAGGTAAAGTGATTCGGCCGTTCTTAGTGAAATTTAAGAACTATCCGGCGAATGCAAAGTGGATGGAGGAGGAGGACCTAGCACATACTCCTCAGATTTTGGAACTTTACCTTGAGGCTTTCCGTTTAGCTGCGTCTACTCCGAAAGATCCCGTGGATTAGCAGGGTTGAATCTGATGCAGATGGGACTGCACAAGAGGGGAGTCTCCCGCTTCTTTGTCACAGATTATCTAAAAGGAATAGAGTCACTAATTTTCCTTTGGATTTCAGGGATATTGAAGCCGGCCCGTACGGCAGTAGGCTTTGGCTTTCACCCAAAATTCTTTACTTTACAACTTTAGGACACAAAGGAACTTCACGAATAAGCCTGTGACTGGAATTCAACACTTCAAGACATTTCACAACTTGATAGCTAGAGCGCTCCCAAGCAAACAACGACACCCTTTTGCCCCAAAGACTGGCGCCCCTTGCGATATTTCATTATCCTTATTATACTTGAGGAAAACTTATAAACTTCTACCAGCTGTCCCACTTTTATCAGGCTGAAATTCCTCTACTCCAACTCGATTTCGGTAACATAACCACAGTACAAGTCTCCTCGGACAAAATCCCAAGCAAACATAGACTTTCCACGCACTTTTAGAGCTCTTTGCAAAACGTGGCGAGAAATTGCAGCTCGCTGAATTCTCTGTTTTGCGCTTCGATCCGCGTGTTGATCACTTTTCTGGGTAGCCCTCGAGCTCTCACACCTGTAGGGTCACTTGCCCCTTGAATTAGACGAGATTCCTCGTGGGGAAATCTCTCTAAATTGTCATGTACAAACACCCAATGCTTTCCGAAGACTCCCCTTGCAAATAAACAATCCAAACGCTTCCACCTAACCCTCACCAAGCTGTGCAACCCTGTCCATGGCTGCAATTCCAGGTTGTGGACCCAATTTCGCTACCATAACGGGGCAAATATCCCTGTAGGTCAAATATACACGTCAAGGACACTTTCCCTTGCAGTATGGAAGCTTTTCTGTGAGCTGCAGGTCAATTTCAGCATTTGCCACTCTTAGGTGCCTATTGGCCTGTACACACATCCCAAGGCCTTTCCGAGGCTCCCCTAGCAATTTCTTGCAGTTTAGGTGCAAAACCCAAACCTGCAGAAAAACACAACAGGCTATAATTCTCTGTTTTGGACCATTTCGAGCGGAACAAGCACGCCTACGCGTCTCAAGTGCTCCGCACGCAATGGGACAGTTCCCTTTCAAATCGGACGAGTTTTCACAAGAGGAAACTCTTCGTTTTCACATTCCTTCATAATGGAATTGTGTGTACCTAAAGGGGACTAGCAATTAGCTAATCCGTTTCCAGTACAGAAGGCTCTTGCCTTGGCAAACACACATAAACCCCTAGAATTGTACATGGTCATCTAAGAAGCCCAACTAGTGGGGCATTACCATATGTGCAAAGGAGAGAGAGAGAGAGAGATGCGCGAGAGTAAATCATCGCGCTACATAGAGCAAGGGAGAAGGCAAGCTTTCCACTAAAGCTGTGATCACCTGCACCCACTACTCACACACACAGTAGCACTTAATGAACAAAATCAGCCTCCTCTCTCAATTTGGGCCCCCTCTTCATGCAGATCTGGCAGAATGACCTGGAGCCGCCATGTGTCCAATTTGCCTCTTTTGAGTTAATTCCCTAGTACCCACCAACTTATAAGTGTAGCGAGGGGGCCTAAATGACTTTGAACTGAGCATAGACACCCTTTTACTGCTCGGATTTCAATGTTGATTCCCTTAAAACGCTACTCTGTCTCAATCTACGACATCCCTTCAAGAGGATTTACTGTTCCAGACAAACCAATGGAATACCTTACAGATTTCCAACCAATGGTCATCACTCAACAAAAAACTCAAGTCAGTTTACCGATAGTTTCACATGATGCAGATAAAGATTCAATCTTTTCTTGGAAAAAGCTCGAAGTTACAAATGACTTTGACAAAGGCAATAATAAAGTTGCAAATATGATCAGTTTCATTTGGTAAAATAGTTATGGTCAATAATAGTGCCATGACGTGGGACTTAACACATAGAGCTTGGATGCAAAAGCAAGCAGAAATACATTTTCCTTCTCCCAGAGTTTCTACAAATACCCCTGGGTTTTATTTTAAAGAGGGAGGAAATGTCACGATTGTTACTAAGTTACATCATATACACTTACTCATGGATGCAGATATGCGAAGTGCCATACCAAGGAGGACCTCTACGCTTGGATGGTCACAACCCTTCGCTCAAGAGACATGCCTCTTCGCCAAAAGCCACACTCCTTCGACAACGAGTCACACCTTTTCGCTCTACGATTGCGACTATTCGCCCAAGTTGCAGCTCTTCGTCCAAACGATGTGTCTCTACGCCTAAAGTCATGTCTATTCACCATGAGACGTGTCATTTTATTTGTGGCTCTTCATCTTCTATAAAAGGAGCCCATTGCACTCGGTTTTCAAGCACACAAGCAAGCAATCAAACACAGACTCTTAAGTCTCTTGTCAAAGTTATCTTTCTAGTTCTGCTCAAAAATATAGTAAACACATATAAAGTAATAGCACAATTCTTCACATACCACCCGCTATATTCCACTTGCACCCGAACCGATTCTAGATCAAAGGGTCCGCAAGTCTCGCAAGTCTTCGTACCCTAAATATTTAATCAAGTGGAAGCATCGTCCTGAATTCCAAGCCACTTGGAAGTCAGTAGATTGTTAAGAAATTGTTGAGGACAACAATTAAAAATAAGCGGCAGGTGTTACGTCCCCAGACGTCAAGATGGGCGTCTACAGTATGTTCGGCCAGTGTGAACCTAGCCCTTTGGTTATGAAGTCCTATGAATAGAACTTGAATCTCATTTGTGAGATCTTGTGTGATCACCACACTTACACTCTAGGCCCTTGACAACTCTGCCCGCACACCCGTCTGGTGTGGGTTTGGTGATATGGGACACGAGCCCTTGTGACAGAAGCTAGCCCGTTGACTGCAGGCTTCCACGCTCGGAGTGAGCCCGTATTGGCTCTATGACTGAGAGATGAGCCTGATGTCCGCTCACTACGTGTGTCTAGGTGTGAATTTGGCTTACGTCATGTCATGCATGCAGGATGGATCCGGCGAGGTACTAACAAGTGCCCAACTCAGGAAATGGCCGAGAGAATGTCACGAGGACGTGGCAATGGCTAATTACTGTCACGAGGACATGGCAACTGCTAACCTTAGTTGTTGGTTTCTTTCCGATGATTTTCGTTTAATTTTTGAGACCCTCTTTTTGAAGTTGCAAATGGCCGAACATTGTATGGCCAGTGTAAAACAGTAGTTTCACCCGCAGACGGGAAGTTGGTCGGCACTTGAATTCCAGTAGTAAAAGGGTGTCTACGCTCAATTCAAAGTCATTTAGGTCCCCTCGCCACACTTAATATGTTGGTGGATACTAGGAAGCTAACTCAATGGAGAGACAGTACCAAGGTGGGGTCCAACCAAGAGAAAATCACCCTAGAACTAGGCTACATTGCATTTTTGAACGTAGTCTTAGTGGTGAAAGATGGTCAAATGGCCAATGAGAGTCCAATGGAAGCATCTCCTAAAATTTAGGAAACGCTATTTTGGGCCACGAAATTTGTTCGTGTCATTAGCTCCACAATGACGAGAGGAACATTTCATTACTCAGCCGCTAAGTCAATTGAGCAACCGGTTGAGATATTTTTAGACCAAAAGGTCCAAAGCGGGGAATCGATGCATGAGTGCCACTTGGCATATTTTTGGGCATTTTCCAACTTGAGAGAGAGAGAGAGAGAGAGAGAGAGAGAGAGGCAATAAAAATAAAACGTGGGCTACATTTTCAGCCGTACGGTGGATTGTTGCAGGTACCAAAGCTACTGTGTGCTTGCCTACCCTCTATGTACAATGAAGTGCAAGAATTGAAGCCTTGCACAGCATTCACTACTCTCTCTCTCCCCTCCGTGCAATTATGTGATGCCCCACAAGAGGGCTCTTCATTTTGACCTATGTACAGTACAGTTGTGTGGGTTCATGCGCGATTGCCGAGGTAAGAGCCTCTTACACAGGTACTGGATTAGCTAGTTGCTAATCCTCCGCAGGTACAGGTGAATTCGGAGAGGTTTCACGTGAGAAATCTCGTCCGATTAAAAGGGCAAGTAGCCCTACAAGTGCGGAAGCTCGAGGACTTGCTACGGATGCGACCGGCTCGCGAAACGGAGCCCTAAACAGGGAAATGCAGCCTACAGTGTATTTTTGCAAGTTTAGGGTTTCGGCTCTAAATGGTCCCTAATACCCCCAGGAGGTCCGGGGACGCGAGGGGACCGCTGTAGAGGTGATTTGGCGCATTTTCAGAGCAGAAAACAGAGAATTCAGTGTGCTCCAGATTCTCGCCAGGTTTTGCAAAGTGTCCGTAATCGTCGGGAAAGTCATCTATTGCGTGGGGATAATGTCTGTGACGCGTCCTAGTACAGATATGCTGCCGAAATCGGGCCAAAACAAGTCATCTTCAGCCCGGATTATGCGGGACAGCTCGTAGGAATCACAGGCCCGCATGTTGTGTTATTGGGACAGGGAACGAGTTTCCAAGGAATGCATCAAGTTTTTCCACCACCCACGGTACATCCTGCTTATTTCGGGGGTGGATCTATGTTCATACAAATAATTCTATTTGTGGACCCTTGTTTGGACAACTTCTTGCCCAATGGTCACTTCCCCATGTATGGTAGCACTGGCATGCAGCAAGGCTTTCAGAGCAACCAGGGCCAGTTTGGGGTGCCACAGGGCAATTTTGGCATAGCAGGTTTTTTTGGATAGCAGCCAGATATGGCACCTATGACACAAAATGTCAATGGCCAAGACGTGCCGATGATCCCTATCATAGTGCCCATGTTGCAGGCAATTCCCTATGGCAATTTGGGGGCACTGGAGAAACCAAAAGCTTACAAAGAAGATGGTGCAGCTGTAAAGTTTAGCACTTTCAGCCGCTTTGAGGATAAAGCAAAGGCTATTACTTTCCTCCAGCAATTTGATACAACTAATGTAGGGGGGAATTTTACAGAGGCCTCTAAGGTCAAGAAAGTTGTCACTTTCTTGAAAGACAATGCGCTTACATGGTGGACGACATTGTTGATGCAAGGACAGGCACCCGCCATATGGGTATACTTCAAACAATTGTTTGCATCTGCGTGGGTGTCAAATGAATTTGAAGCCGATGTCATGACCGATTGGCACCAACTCATTGCGGCTACTTGAGCCTAAAGAGTACAATCGGAGGTTTTGCAAAGCATTGCTCTAAGTAACCTCCTATCGGTTTGTGCCACTGACAGATGAGATTGAGAAGAAATGTTGTGGACTGCCTAAAGGGCTTCGAGATTATTGTACAAAGAACAAAGTGGCTACCCTCACTCAACTTATGGAAGTTGTCAACACTGGTCTTGCCTAATTGATGGGAGAGGACAATGGGTTCCCGGGCAACGCAAAAGGGGGGCAGCAAAAGAAAAATTCAGCAAAGAAGCCCTTTGTCAAAACAGCTCTCGAAGCACCACAGGGGTCATAAAAGGACAACAAGGATAAGGACTCAGCCGGGACTTCTAGAGCGCAGGCAGAGAAGTCAAAAAGGAAGCCTTTTGTGCGCAAGTCGCTCGAGGAAAAGAAGGTCTTGATGGCTGAAAATAAATGCTTTGTATACAAGCAACCTGGTCACTTTGCTGCAGATTGTCACGAAGGAAAAGGCCAGCTGATTCGGATGATAAAGAAGATAAGAAAGGAAAGAAACCTAAGCCCACGGCAGGTTTGGTGTCAGATATGGTGTGTGGCAAGCCAAGTACAGATGCCAGCGAGTTATGCAGAGCATGGGGTAAAGTCAGAGATCAGACGGCACTCATCTTCTTTGATCCAGGTGCCAAAGCAAACTTTATCTCACCAAAGTTAGCTATGAAGTTGGGCATCAGAGCTGAAGAGATGGGGTACACGGCAGAGGCAGGGTTGGCATGTCCTGGCCACTCAGAGTGTGTTACTCCCATCATTGGAAAACTGCGTCTATATATTCAGACGTACGTGGACACTGAAGAGTTCTACGTCATCCCATTGGAAGGGTGTTGTTAGGTGCAGCGGAATGAATGTTGTTCTTTCTCAAGATGAGTGATCCATATTTGCTCAAGGTTCCTTTTAGTTCTTATGGAAGGGAGAGCCTTCCGTTCTTAATGGAGAGTATATGATCACGAACAAAGTGAGTGGATACTGTGCGTGCAAGTGTATAAGACTGAGAGATAGAGAGAAGAGAGATACGACACCAGAGACGTTGTAAAACCCTCATGCGAAGGCCCCACTCTCGTTGGCGAGAGTGGTCTGCGATTGATTGCACAAAGTGGTACAATGTTGATGCATGTGGCTGATGCAAATCTAGGCTATGTCGACGGTGGTGACAGGAATGACGAGACCGACAACGGGGCTGACACTGGAAGCTTCTGACTGCTGTCCAAAAACGCTCAAGGCTGAAATCTGCTGCGAGTTGAAACACTGATTTCGAGGCTATCTTTATGCTGCTGAAAAACGCAGCTTTGCCTGAAGAAAACGCTGCTGTGTAGGCTGCGTTTTGGTGCTGAAAACGCTGCTTTATCTGATGCGGGTCAGTGCTGAAAACGCCAGGGATAAAGTGGCCGATCAAGCTCTGTAAAACGCTAGATGCAAGAGTGCAAAGCCATGGGTATCTGCTGAAAAACGCGAAGGGGAAAGGATGGTTGGCGATGAGGAAAAACTCTAGGGACTGTGAGAGGGAAAATCGCCAAGGCTAGGGGGTTCTTGATGGTTCTTGCTGAGAGAGGGGAGGACCTGTTGCCAAAGGCCTGCTGTACTCCTGGCTCATCTGCCATTTAGTGCTAACTTTGGTTTGCTTATATATTTTCTTACCCAAATTGCCCTACCTCCTTTTGTTGGAAAGTCACTTAAATTGATAAGTGAAAAATGTCACAAATAGGGAAAATAGGCTAAATGTACTCGAAAATTCCCCTAATGAAATCTGATGGATTCTGATGGGAATATCGATGATCATGCTGTGTGCAACCAGAGGATATGCATCTATACTAAGTGACTGGGCATGCACGGTCTACGAATAGACTCACAAAAGTGCCAGATCACTTTTTCTAATCTAGACTGATTGGACTGACTGAACCCTTGTCGTTCTGTAGCTTGTCCACGGACACATAGGGTTGGATGTGTCACGTGACGTCCCCTCCTTTTCAAAGTGAGGTACTAGTACCGAACTGTATGGCGTCGAGGGAGATCGCAAATAGCATCCGGAATTCTGGAAGGGACTCTTCACCGACCCACTCTGATGTGTGGGTCGTGCGGTACTTGAACTTCATAAAGGTCTGCAACTTTTGCTTCTATGGGCCGCACCGAAAGCGACACAAAGTCTTATGTGGCTCCTTCAATGCTTCAACTTCGTCTATAGTCGTGCTTCTTTCTTCTTCAAGAATCTCCATGGCTGAAAATTCCTGAAACCATTTCCAACACAAAACCATGAACATACTCATTCCATGTAAAGTGAGTGGAAAAAATCTTGTCTTCTCTAAAGACTCTGCAGGCAATGTAAATGAACCAATAGACGGAATGCCAAACCATTCACAACATACATGCAAACAATGAGATCGAATCTTCTATGGCAATTCACAACGGAAATGCCCATGCTTGGTGCTCATATTTCCATGTGCTCGTTCTACGAATGTGTCACGCCAAGGAAGAGACATGGAATGTGACTTCCTTACATACATATTTTTCAGCTTTTCATAAGAAATCCGCATGCATTCGTGCTCATCCATGAGAGAAACGTGCTCAACATACAATATGTCATGCCTAGGAAAAGGGATCACATAAAGATGCTGACTAAAATATAGGAAATGATCACGAATGAAACACTCGAACAATGCGTGCGTACTAATCATGTGAACACATAATAATTCCTGTAAGGGTTCTTTGAACCTAGGCTCGAGAGCCAAGATCGATCCTTTGTGATTGATCGAATCTACAACGAGGTTAGCTTCGATAGAAAAAGCATCAACTAACACATCATCCTTGTGAACAATCACAAAACGCTACCCCATCATATGACCATAACGATCACGAATGAAACGATTACGAATGAAACACTCGAACAATGCATGCGTACTAATCATGTGAACACATAATACTTCCTGTAAGGGTTCTTTGAACCTAGGCTCGAGAGCCAAGATCGATCCTTTGTGATTGATCGAATCTGCAACGAGGTTAGCTTCGCTAGAAAAAGCATCAACTAACACATCATCCTTGTGAACAATCACAAAACGCTGCCCCGTCATATGACCATAACATTTAATGAGAGAATCATCAATGGCAGGATCATGACAAACTTGCGGCACACTCGTGTTATCGTTAATTGCATTGACACAGGCAGTGGGTTCTGTGGATTCTTTAGATTCATTCAATTCAAGCTTAGGACATGTTCTTTTTATGTGACCCTTAATGTGACAATGAAAACAACGACCTTCCTTAAAATAAGTGCTTTGCTCCTCCGACATGATGTATCCTCCTACAATTCCTTGTGCTACCTTTTCATATGGAGTAAGCTTAGGTTTAGCAATTGTGTTAGCCTTACCCTTAGATTCATTGGAAGAATTCTTTTCTGAGAGACTGTTGGAAGATTGGTTAGAAGAGTTACCATTCTTACAGTTCTTACCGTTCTTAGGGTTCTCAGAAGTCTGCGAGGTACTTGTGGAAGTCTTGTTCTCCTTAGGCTTTCCCTTGTTGTGCTTCATCTCCTGTGCAAGAGCAATCGCTGTAACCGGCCTGTTCAATCCGAAAAGGGCGGTAGACTTTACTTTAAACCTTGATTTAGCTTTCACCCATTATTAGTCGTCTATTTTACCTGTACTTTCAAGACACAACAAAGGGGAGAGGGATACAGGCTGCTAGATTGCACCTGTATGAGTAGACAGACACCAGATTGGCCCCTAACTTAGGCGCCCCTTTCGGTATTTCTTTATTGTTCAAAAGAGGGAATAAACGCTGTGGTTCCTACAAGCTGCCCCGCACAAACTCGGCTGAATTTCCACTGTTCCAGCCTGATTTCGGCAGCATAACTGTACTAGAACACTTCACAGTCAGTATTCCCACACATTGACTGACTTTCCCGACGCATACGGGCACTTTGCAAAACCTGGCGAGAATCTGCAGCACGCTGAATTCTCTGTTTTCAGACCTGAAAATGCGCTAGATCGCCTGTACAGCGGTCCCCTTGCGTCCCCGAACCTCCTGGGGGTATTAGGGTCCGTTTAGGGCCAAAACCCTAAACCTGCAAAAATACACAGCAGGCTGTAATTCACTGTTTCGGGCTCCGTTTCGCGTGCCGGTCGCATCCCTAGCAAGTCCTCGAGCTCCCGCACCTGTAGGGCTACTTGCCCTTTGAATCGGATGAGATTTCTGGCGTGAAACCTCTCCGAATTCACCTGTACCTGCGGGGGGATTAGCCGCTAGCTAATCCAGTACCTGTGCAAGAGGCTCTTGCCTCGGCAATCGCGCATGAACCCACACAACTGTACATTGGTCAAATGAAGAGCCCACTAGAGGGGCATAACATACTGCCAAAGGGGAGAGAGAGGGCAGTGCGTAGCGTGCAGGGCATCACTCCTGGCACCGCACTGTGCATAAGAGGGAAAGCAAGCACTCCATAGCTCTTAACCTGTGACAGAGACTTGCAAAATGAGCCTCCCAGCTATAAATCACGTTTTTGCCTTCTCTATAAGTAGTAAACTGGCCTCAGAGTGCCAAGTGTCACTCATTTGTGCATTTTCCCGCTTTAGACCCTCGGGTCTAAAAATATCTCACCTGCAGCCTCTGTTGACTTGGCCACAGAGTAACAAAATGATCCCCATGTCAAACTGCACGTAATGACGCGAAGACATTTTCAGGTCCCAAAATAGCAGTTCCCTAAATTTTAGGAGATGCTGCCATTGTATCTTTCTAGGTCATCCGACCCTCTTTGTACACTGCGGCCACATCCAAAACTGAAATGTAGCCTCTGTAGCAAAGGATTCCACTTTGGCTAGTCAATGACCCCACTTGGCTAACCATAGTCCTTGTCCAACCTTAGTGCTCTCTTGCCCTCAGGCCTGGACTCCCTCTGGACAGTTCCACACTAGCTATGCAATGCAGGGCAGTTAGATTTCCCGAGGGGTGTTTCCAAAAAGTGAAAGTAAATAGATAATAAGAAAGAAATCAACAAAAAGGATAGATAGTAGTCACACGCTGGTGACATACCCCCCTCCTGAAATCTCAAACGTCCTCGTTTGCATCTATGTCGTACATGCTTACTGTCAACACCTGTCGACACATATACGACACATACATGCTCATTGTCAACCCTGGTGTATTCAACACCTCGTCGACTCATGTATTGCCTGCGTGTGAACCCTGTCCCAATGACATAGTGGTAGCTTCGCACTCTGCCATTGCTTTGAGTCACTAACTTTCCAATGACAAAATGGTAGCTGCACATTTTGCCACTGTCTTATAGTACACGTTGGATCCCGTAACACTTTCGAGCATATCCAAACCGACAGTTTAAGAATGCAGTTACACATGTACTCTTCAATAGAAGCAATCACTGTATCCTTGACAAACTGACAAGAAATACTCACTTCTATAGCACTAATCAAACTTTTGGACATTCCATAAGAGCAATTGCCAAACTGACAATCTGTACAGCTCTAACATTCATGTAACAGGTATTTGATTTGAGCTCACTTTAAATACCATGTACATCATTTGTTTCAGAAGCCATTGTCACACTGACAATCCATGTAGCTTTGAAACTCAAGGGGTCAAGGTAGGTTGCAAATCGAAGGCTTCCAGGTAGAGTGATAACACAGTTGGTGACTCTGCAAGTTCACCTTCTTCCATCCACTTAGCATCCATTGGTGGATAGTTTCTGAACTTTACCAAGTAACGCCTAGCAACCTTGCCTTTCACTTTCCTTTCTTTGTGTGCCAAAATCTGTTCAGGGACCAAGATTTCGTCAAGTTCCTCGACTTCCGGCTGATCTTCAGCTGGTATATCTTCTGGCACATCACCCACATAGGGTCTGAGAAGACTCACATGAAACGCATTGTGAATCTTCCAACTGTCAGGCAATTTCAGCCTATATGCAACATCACTGATTATGTCGCACACTTGAAAAGGCCCATAGTAACGCATGCTGAGCTTTGGAAACAGTCTTTCCTTGCCCTTCATCTTCTTTAACCTTGCCTTTTCAAACCGTAGAAGCACCCAATCACCAAGTGAATATACCACTTCACGACGGTGACGATCAGCTGCTTTCTTTTGCTTTGCCTGAGTCCTTTCTAAGGCCACTTTGACCTTCTTGTACATTTCATCCATGTCTTGAACATACTTATCTGCTTCAAATATCTTGTCCTTTGTATGCAGTATGGGAGGAACTTTCTTGCCACCTTCAACTATCTCAAAGGGTGCCTTGCCAGTTGATGAATGCACTGTATTATTGTATGCATACTCCACCAATGGCAAATACTGCTCCCACTTTCCTTTATGCTCTGACACATAGCACTTGAGCAGATCTAGGACAGTAGAATTTGCCTCTTCTGACTGCCCATCTGTTTGAGGATGAAATGACGAAGAGAATTTGAGCGTGGTACCCATATTCTCAAACAAGCCTTTCCAGAACAAACTAGTCATGCGTGGATCACGGTCGCTAATAATCGACTGTGGCATGCCATGATACTTGAAAATATTGCTCATAAACAAGCGTGCCATCTGATCTGGCTTTATCTTCTTCCTGACAGGAATAAAATGAGCCTGTTTGCTGAATCTGCAAATAATGGTCCAAATACCATCATTTCCTGTCTGCGTTCTCGGAAGATCAAAGATAAAATCCATAGCAATACTTTCCCATGGTTTATCTGGAATAGGTAGTGGTTGCAATAACCCTGGTGCCTTTTGCCTGTCAAACTTGACCTTTTGGCATATTAGGCATTCTCGCACAAAGGCATCCACATCCCTTCTCAATGTAGGCCAATAGAAGAATGTCTCTACCGCTTTAACTGTAGCATCGATACCACGATGCCCTGCATACGGTGGGACATGACTCTCTTCCATAACTTTGCGTCGCAATGGCTTTGTGACACACAATCTGCCATGCATCATCATGAACCCGTCTTTAAGAAGATAGTGTTCATGACGTTGTCCATCCATTAGTTGCTCGAAGACCCTTGCAAAATCTTCATCATTTACATACTGTTCTCTCATATCATCAAGTTCATGATGATAAGGAATCGACACAGCTGAAATTTGTGGCTTCCTTGACAAGGCATCAGCCACAACGTTCTTCTTGCCTTCCACATGCACAATCTGAAAATGGAACATGGACAAGATATTTGCCCATCGCATATGCTTCTCAGATAACTTTGTCTGTGTCAAGAAGTATCGCAAGGTCTGATGGTCCGTTTGGACAACAAAGTCTGCACCTAGCAGGTAGTGTTTCCAACTTAAGAGCGCATGAATCACAGCCAGTAACTCTTTCTCATAGACCTGCATGGTCATCTCTGGCCCTTGCAAAATTCTGCTCTCATAGGCTACTACCCTGCCATCTTGCATTAGCACAGCACCAATGCTACTACCGCAGGCATCACACTGGACCACAAATGACTTCCTAAGATCCGGCAACACAATGACTGGATCTGAAGTCATCTTTTCCTTTAAGAGATTAAAAGTTGAAATCTCTTTCTGTGTCCATCTGAAGGTGACTGCCTTCTTTTGAAGAGCATGTAAAGGTGAAGCAATCTCAGCGAAATTTCGGATAAACCTTCTGTAATAGGAGCATAGTCCCAAAAAGCTTCGGACATCATGCACCGTCTTCAAATTTGGCCATGACTTGATTGCTTCAACTTTTGCAGGATCCATTCTGACACCATCCTTTGAGACAATGTGTCCCAGAAAGTGAATCTCTTCCAGAAAAAACTCACTTTTCTTTGCATTGATGAGCAACCTATGACTGCGTAGCTCTTTGAACACAATGGCCAAGTGATGCCTATGCTCCTCTTCATTCTTTGAGTAGACTATCATGTCATCAAAGAATGTACCAACAAACTGCTGGTGTGGACGGAAAATTCTGTCCATCATCCTATTAAACATAGCAGGAGCATTTGTGAGACCAAAGGGCATCACTAAAAATTCGTAAAGGTCAAACGTTGTTCTAAAAGCAGTCTTGTGCACATCCTCTGATCTAATGCGGATCTGATGATACCCACTCTTTAGATCTATCCTGCTAAACATAGCTGCTCCTTCTAATTTGTCCATAATATCATCAATTCTAGGTATAGGGAACCTATTCTTGATGGTATTCTTGTTCAGTGCACGGTAGTCGATGCACATACGCCATGAGCCATCCTTTTTCTGCACCAACAACACTGGAGAACAGAATGGAGATGAACTGGGCTGAATCAGCCCCTTTTCTAACAGCTCCTGTACTTGGCCCATTATCTCTTTCTGCTGAGCCGCACTAACCTTGTATGGAGGCTTATTTGGTGGGCTACTGCCTGGCACCAAATCTATCGCATGGTCCTCGGGTCTCTCTGGCGGTAATTGAGACGGTAATGAATCGGAAAAACAGTCACTATACTGTTGTAAAAACATTGACCTTTCTTTATCTAGCACAGATAAATTTGATTCATCACAATCTGACACTTCACGTGCAAAAACCAAGTACGCAGAAAGATGCTTTTTCATTACAGAAGTAATAGCAGAAGCTGATACAGTAGGAATAGACTCCCCTTTAAGCTTTACATCCAGAATGTGAGTCTTTCCCCTGCTCTGTACAGTGATCTTTTTGTTGTAGGCATCCATGATTCCCTGTACACGAAACAACCAAGGAATACCTAACAACACATCACATCCGTCCAGTGGCATGATGTAAAATTCTTCAGCATCTACATAGGACTGGATATGTAGACGCAACTTTCCAATGATGGGTGTCACAGCCTCTGTATGGCCAGGACATGCCAAACCTGCCTCTGCTGTATACCCCATCTCTTCAGGTCTGATTCCCAACTTTGAAGCCAATTCTGGGGAAATAAAGTTGGCTTTGGCACCTGGATCAAAGAAGATAAGCACTGTTTGATCCCTAACCTTTCCCCATGCTCTGCAAAGCTCACTTGCATCTGAATTTGGCTTGTCGCCCACCATATCTGGCACTAGACCAGCCATGGGCTTCTTTCCCTTCCTGTCCTCCTTGTCTTCAGAATCAGCTGGCCTTTTCTTTGTAGGACAGTTGTAAGCGATGTGGCCAGGCTGCTCACATATAAAGCATTTGTTCTCTGTCCTCAGGACCTTCTTTTGCTCTTCTGACTTGCGAGGAAAACGTCTTTTCCATTTCTTTGCTGGTCCTTTTTCTGATTCAGCCGTAGCTTTGTCTTTCCCTGTGTCTGGTCTATGATCCCCTGTGTCTTCAAGCCGAAAACTGCCCAAGGCTCACTTCTATGGGAAAAAGTGATTTAATCCCGTCGATGGAACCATGAAACCGGCCTGTTCAATCCGAAAAGGGCGGTAGACTTTACTTTAAACCTTGATTTAGCTTTCACCCATTATTAGTCGTCTATTTTACCTGTACTTTCAAGACACAACAAAGGGGAGAGGGATACAGGCTGCTAGATTGCACCTGTATGAGTAGACAGACACCAGATTGGCCCCTAACTTAGGCGCCCCTTTCGGTATTTCTTTATTGTTCAAAAGAGGGAATAAACGCTGTGGTTCCTACAAGCTGCCCCGCACAAACTCGGCTGAATTTCCACTGTTCCAGCCTGATTTCGGCAGCATAACTGTACTAGAACACTTCACAGTCAGTATTCCCACACATTGACTGACTTTCCCGACGCATACGGGCACTTTGCAAAACCTGGCGAGAATCTGCAGCACGCTGAATTCTCTGTTTTCAGTCCTGAAAATGCGCCAGATCGCCTGTACAGCGGTCCCCTTGCGTCCCCGAACCTCCTGGGGGTATTAGGGTCCGTTTAGGGCCAAAACCCTAAACCTGCAAAAATACACAGCAGGCTGTAATTCACTGTTTCGGGCTCCGTTTCGCGTGCCGGTCGCATCCCTAGCAAGTCCTCGAGCTCCCGCACCTGTAGGGCTACTTGCCCTTTGAATCGGATGAGATTTCTGGCGTGAAACCTCTCCGAATTCACCTGTACCTGCGGGGGGATTAGCCGCTAGCTAATCCAGTACCTGTGCAAGAGGCTCTTGCCTCGGCAATCGCGCATGAACCCACACAACTGTACATTGGTCAAATGAAGAGCCCACTAGAGGGGCATAACATACTGCCAAAGGGGAGAGAGAGGGCAGTGCGTAGCGTGCAGGGCATCACTCCTGGCACCGCACTGTGCATAAGAGGGAAAGCAAGCACTCCATAGCTCTTAACCTGTGACAGAGACTTGCAAAATGAGCCTCCCAGCTATAAATCACGTTTTTGCCTTCTCTATAAGTAGTAAACTGGCCTCAGAGTGCCAAGTGTCACTCATTTGTGCATTTTCCCGCTTTAGACCCTCGGGTCTAAAAATATCTCACCTGCAGCCTCTGTTGACTTGGCCACAGAGTAACAAAATGATCCCCATGTCAAACTGCACGTAATGACGCGAAGACATTTTCAGGTCCCAAAATAGCAGTTCCCTAAATTTTAGGAGATGCTGCCATTGTATCTTTCTAGGTCATCCGACCCTCTTTGTACACTGCGGCCACATCCAAAACTGAAATGTAGCCTCTGTAGCAAAGGATTCCACTTTGGCTAGTCAATGACCCCACTTGGCTAACCATAGTCCTTGTCCAACCTTAGTGCTCTCTTGCCCTCAGGCCTGGACTCCCTCTGGACAGTTCCACACTAGCTATGCAATGCAGGGCAGTTAGATTTCCCGAGGGGTGTTTCCAAAAAGTGAAAGTAAATAGATAATAAGAAAGAAATCAACAAAAAGGATAGATAGTAGTCACACGCTGGTGACAATCGCTACCGCCTTATTGAGATCGATTGGATCGAGCACCTTGACATCGTACTTGATATACTTGTCCAATCCATAAAGGAATGCCTCTTTGCGTTCATCATCCGACTTGCGTAATTGGGTACCTGGCTCCAAAACACGATTAAAAAAAGACATAACCGGCATACCATTTTGCTTGAGAGCGCGCTAATCGTCCTTCAATCGTGTGAGGTACTGAGGCGGCATAAACCGCGCCTTGAACTTGTCTTGAAAATCAACCCAATTGAAGGAAAGGAGCGTTTGTTCGTCGGCTTCCTCTAGGTGCGCGGCTAGCTGTGCCTCTTGCCATGCGTGGTACCAATTCATGGCATCACCGGCAAGGTACATAGGTGCCGTCAAAACTTTGCTATTTCCTGTCTTCTTAGTTGTCGCAAAATAAGCATTAAATTGATGCAACCAAGAATGAATAACCGTAGCATCCATCTTACCATCATACTTACTGAAAGTCAACTTTTCTGTGACTGGATGGTTGGAATTCGCATCGTAGCTTGCGCCACTTGAGGAACTCCCACGATCTTTGGCTGGTTCGGATTTCGAGGCAAGTACTTGTCGAATCAACTCTTGAGTGCGTAGTTCTCTTTGAGCCTCTCGCTCGATCTCCAAGGCCACTCTTTGAGCGGCACGCTCGGCCTCCAAGGCCGCACTTCGTGCTACCGCTTCCTCCTTTCTTTGTTCTTTTCGTTCGTCGCGCTTGCATTCTAAAGCAATGTGATTTGCTTCTTGTGCGGCAAATCTTTTGTTTCTTTCGTCGCGCTCGCGGTCCTTAGCTTCCTGTTGTTCTGCTTTGCTTGCTAGTTGTGCCATCATGTCCAACATCGACTTGACTATCGCCTCCATAGAAGTTGGTACAACTCGTAGAGTAGATGGCGAAGGGGGAGGGTCGAAAAAATCTCTTGGTGGGGAGAACTCTTCGTCGCCTCTCTCATGCTCATCACCTGTATACGAAGTATCCATTCCGCTTCGGGTGACGACCATGCACTATGATCTTTGGTTCTTAAGCCCACGAGGGACTTGGGTTCTTGAGAGTCTTGGTTCTTGGGTTCTTGGGTTCTTGAGGATCTTGAGGTTTCCTTTCGCTTGCAGGCCGTGTTTGAGAAGGATCTTCTCTTCACCCGAGTTCTACTCCTTTCTGCGGACGCACCCTTGGCGGCCTTGCGCTCACACCAAGGTTGCTTTTTCCCACTTCACGTCGATTGGCCGGCCACCAAGTACACGGTCCGCTCTCAATGAGTGAAAAGAGACACAAGGGGAGGTTGGACAAGCCCTTCTTTCTTGGGATTCCTGTCAACTCTTCAAAAAACACGATTAGGAATCGACACGCCCAAGCGAACTTGGGTTCGTGCGACCGCAACAAGCAAAAAAAATTCTTGTGATTCTTGTGGTTCTTTCCTTGAGTTATACAGAACACTGTCAAAGCTCTGATACCAATGTTAGGTGCAGCGGAATGAATGTTGTTCTTTCTCAAGATGAGTGATCCATATTTGCTCAAGGTTCCTTTTAGTTCTTATGGAAGGGAGAGCCTTCCATTCTTAATGGAGAGTGCTATAATCACGAACAAAGTGAGTGGATGCTATGCGTGCAAGTGTATGAGACTGAGAGATAGTGTTATGTCCCGCTCACGGGAGAGGGGATCTAGCCCAGATGCCGTCGGGATGGACGTCCAGTGTCTGGGCGGACGTAGTGTGAACACGGCCAGCGTGGCCAGCCATTATTATAAAAGAGAGGCCAAGCCCTCATTTGCAGTTATCGACCCCCACTGGCAGAGTGGCAGTGGTTAGCCCGGGAGGCTAGGAGTGCGCGAGGTCACCTCAAGGAGGTTAAGCCAGGTGGTATGGGACGCTCAGTCTTACAGGTGCACGCCTATGTCCTTGGACGCTGGCCCCAGCACGGGGGAGCTGTCGGATGGTGGCTATGGTCGTGTGGTTCGTCCGACGCGTATCTGTAGGCGGTCCGTGTAGCCTGGAGATCCTTTCTCCGCGTTCGTTTCATGGTATCAGAGCCGGCTTGGCTGCACGAGAGACTGTGTGCACACCTACGGATAGATTCGAGTCGGATAGTCTTTGTTTCATGCAATTTTCGACGAAATGGTTATTTAATTAATCATTTTTCTTCTCTTGAGCATGTTTGCAGGTGAATTTAACAGACTGCTCGCTGATTTTTGATAAAATTCAGTGATTTAAAAGGGAAAAGTGCTAAAAATCAGTGGATTTTTTATTGAATTTACTGGTTTTTGTTAAAAATCAGTGTATTTACCCTTAATTTCCTTGTTTTGTATTAAAATTCAGCATATTGTAACTCTTTCAATCTCTCTGTAAGTTCTCTGTGCGAAGCATAGAGAGAGAGAGAGAGAGAGAGAGAGAGAGAGAGAGAGAGAGAGATACCTCTCTCTGTAGCGTGGCTTTCTCTGCAGGTACCCTTCTCTCTGTAGCGTGGGTTTTTTTTCTGCAAGGAGTGAGTGACTACCAAGTTGCTAGCGTGGAATTCACTTGCAACGCTGGCTCCTATTGGCACCCCTTGTGCGTGCTGGCCACGAGCAACCACACACCGGGCCCTTTCCTTCGTGAAATCTCCACGCGACAACTTCAGCGCATCCTTTTTTTTTCCCAGCGCTGGACTCTTTTCTACACTGCCCTCTCCAATTTATTAAGTCACTTTTATTTTAAGTGATCCTTTTAATTTAAGAAGGGCCAGGACACTTAAGTTTTTTAAAAAACAAGTCTGAAACCTGTGTTTTATTAAAAGCTCACTTACAGAAACTCATAAGTTGCAAAAAACTCACTTTTGGGCTCTGTTGCTTCTCTCCCACCACTCCTCTCTCTCACTTGCTCGCGCTCCCGCGCTCCTGCCATCACCTGCTCATGTTCAGACGCTCACGCCGACGCGTAGAGCTCTTCAAACTTCAACTTTTTGCGACCGAAAAGTGCAGAAAAGGCTCGGTTTCGCGTGAATTTTCCAGTTTTTTCACGCACTTCGCTATGGATTCCTCCAGCTCATATGTGCAGTGTGACGACGCACCAAGTAACATCCAAATTCCATTCACATGGATTACAAGCACTCTCCAGAGTTTCGATCAGCGTGTTACCGCTCTGGAAAACGCAAATATTCAGATGAACCTTCGCTTGGCCTCTCTCGAAGGGGTCGTACAGGGGCTCAGTTTCCGACTTTCTACTCTCGAAAAGATGGCTCAGTCGACGACTGCGCGTATTTCCGAGGGGGAAACCCATCTCCAACAATTGCGGATGCAGATTGTTGCTTTTGGGCGTTCGCAGGGTGGTCCGACTGCCACAATTCCGTACAAAACTACGAATTTCTCGGGCGAAGAGAAAGAGTGTACGGAACTAGCCGTAAATAACTAGCTGCACCAGTGGACCACATACTTTGATCTCCATGGGGAGCATGATGACCGGAGGATTCAAACGATTCCTCTCTATCTGCGCAGTAATGCGCTTACCTGGTGGCGTGACATGACAGAGAAGCCTACGACATGGGCTGACTTTTGTGTGAAATTCAAGAGGGATTTCGCCAAAATGGACCCTTTGAAAGCCTATGCCAAACTGCAGAGTCTTTCGATGAAAACTCTGTCTTTTGATAAGTATACGACGGCTTTCAAAGAGGCGCTCACCTTCTGCAAGGTGGATTCTACGCACGTTGTGCACATGTATCTGCTGGGATTGCATGAGGACTACCGTTGGGCCTTAATTAAGGATAAAGCCCCGACCGACATCGAGGATACAGTGGCAAAGGCAAGGACGTTCCATTTGATAAATGGAGCGAATTATGAGAAGAAAAGAATTGCAAACCATCAATCCGGTGAGGGTGCTTCGAGGAAGCGACCCCGATTCCAGCCTAAGTCCAAATCACCGCCGAGATCTTCTCAGGAAAAGAAGAAAGCCAGAAATGCTTCAGTTGCTGATGGATGGAGTGAAGAAGGGGGCTTGCTTCGGATGTGGCCAGACGGGTCACCAAATCAAGGATTGCCCCAAGAAGAAGAAGACACAGAAACCGCAAGGTCGTCCTTCGGTTCAGATTCACGAGATCTCACGTAACTCTGATGTTGTTCAAGTTGAAATCCATCATTTAGCGCACAGTTCATGCACTAATTGTACTTTTAGCACCAAAGTGTTTGATAAGCACGATCTTCTCCGTTTCCCCGGCAAGATCAATGGTCACGATGTGACCGTACTCTTTGATAATGGAAGCTCACACAATTTTGTGGATGCAAAATTGGTGTAGAAACTGAGCCTGCGGACGCGAGACAGTGACCATGAGTATCGCGTGAAGATGGCTCGTGGCGTGGATACGGATGTATGGAATCGGATGGTTCCAGACTTGTCGCTCGAGCTGGCTGATTACAAAGAGAACCTGGATTTCCACATCATGCGCCTGGACAGAGCGGATGTTATTTTAGGAATTCCATGGTTTTATGATAAACAAGACTCATTGTATATAGACTATGTACATCACTCTCTTGTTTTTGTTAAGCAAAACATGCCTCATGTATCTGTATCGCTTTGTAATCAGAAGTCTGTAAATAATGGTTTTGCAATACCATTTGTTACTGCTTTGGAAATGTATAAAGAAACAAAGTCTTCTGATGTTGACTTTTATCAATGTGTACCATCTGCTTGGTTTGATTCATTAGTGCTTGGTACTTCAGTCACTGAATTTCATAAAAATGTTTCATGTTCTTCTGTTGAACTTGAGGATTCCGACGAATCCAACCTTATCCGAGAAATCATGACTGATTTCAAGGATGTTTTTCTTGATGATCTACCTCCTGGCTTGCCGCCTTCGAGAGGAGTAGATCATGGCATTGACTTGGTAGGTGGTAGTCAGCCCTTCTCAAAGCAACCCTATCGGTTTAGTGAAACCGAGGAGGACGAGATTCAACGACAGCTTAAGGATTATCTCGATAGGGGTTTTGTTCGGCCTAGCAAATCCCCGTGGGGAGCGCCAGTGCTACTTTCTCGAAAGAAGGATAACACTATGCGCTTCTGCGTGGATTACAAGGGGTTGAATAAACTCACTGTCAAGAACAAGTATCCGCTCCCGCGCATGGACGATCTGATAGATCGGCTCCATGGAGCGTTGTATTTTACGAAGATAGACCTACGATCAGGCTATCATCAGATACGAATCAAACTGGAAGATGTTCCTAAGACAGGCTTCCATACGCGTTATGGTCACTACGAGTTTTTGGTCTTGCCCTTTGGTTTGACCAATGCTCCGGCTACGTTTCAGCAGATGATGAATGATCTGCTGAGACCATTTTTAGGCAACTTCGTTGTTGTATTTCTCGATGATATCTTGATCTACAGCTGAAGTTTGTCTGCCTAGCGCATATACGCGTTGTTCTCGAAGTATTGAGAACTGAGAAGCTTTATGCTAAGGCTTCGAAGTGTGAATTCTTCAAGAAAGAGCTTCTGTACTTGGGTCACATCATTACTCGCGATGGAATTCGCGTTGACCCTGAAAAATTGGATAAAGTGAGAAATTGGCCCATTCTGAAGAATATACGCCAAGTAAAGTCCTTTTTAGGCTTTACTGGATTCTTTCGCAAGTTTATCAAGGATTACTCTAAAGTTGCTGCTCCACTTACGCAACTTTTAAAAGGAGGGATGAAAGGGCCGAAGACCTCGGGTCCTCATCGTAAAGGTAATCCCCCTGTTGTCTGGAATGAGCGTCTCGACGAGAGCTTTCGCACACTAAAGCACTTGGTGACTACTGCGCCAATATTGCACATTGTGGATCCTAGCAAACCGTTTGTGGTTGAAACAGATGCTAGTGATTATGCTATTGGTGCGGCATTATATCAGGATGGACGTCCTGTTGCGTTTGAAAGTAAGAAACTTTCTGACGCTGAGATACTTATCCAACGTATAGAAGGAGCTTTACGCCATAGTCCACGCCCTGAGGAAATGGCGGCACTACTTGTATGGCTCTACGTTTATTGCATCGACAGATCATCATTCCTTGCGCTATATCTGTGATCAGGGTGATCTCAGAGGCCGGAAGGCTAGATGGGTTGAGCTTATACAAGAGTTTGACTTTGAGATCCGTTATAGAAAAGGATCCAGCAATCGAGTTGCCGATGCGCTCAGCAAAATTCCTGAGGTCAATGCCTTGTCTATGGCTGAAATCTCGACGGATTTCTATCTCTCTCTCCAAGGGCTATGTCATTCCGATGGCCATTTTGGCAAGATATGGAACGAGGTCGAAGCGGGGCATGACTCGCATACAGGCTTGGGTGGTCCAAAGACCCAAGTGAGTCGTGCTGGAGAGACGAGACAGCGACAATATTCCATTAGAGGTGGACTATTGTTCAGAAATGGTAAAGTCTGCATGTCGGAAATCGATGAGATTCGACAAAGGATTTTGTGAGAATGCCACGATGTTCCTAGCACTGGGCACCCAGGCATCCAGAGAACTTTGGCTTTGGTCAAGCGATATTTCTATTGGCCAAGAATGTGCTCTTACATAGAGAGCTATGTGAAGAGATGCGCTCAGTGTCAGGTCAATAAGGCAGAGCGCCTTAGGAAAGCTGGCCTGCTACATCCATTGGAAATCCCAGATGCCAAGTGGCAGAGTATTTCCATGGACTTCATTGTTGGTTTTCCAAATACTAGTCGGGGCAATGACGCTATTTGGGTTGTGGTCGATAGACTCACAAAAATGGCGAAGTCTATACCAACGAAGTCGACAGTAAAAAGCCATGAGTTGGCGGTTTTATTTGTCGATCAGCTTTATAAGCTGTATGGTCTCCCAGAAGATATCGTCAGTGATCGTGATACTAAGTTCACAGGCCGATTTTGGCGAGATGTCTTTGCTCACCTTCAGACGAAGTTGAGTATGTCGTCTTCTGACCATCCTAAGTCCGACGGACAAACTGAGAGGATGAATCAGACGTTAGAGGACATGTTGAGAGCCTATGTCTCTCATAGGCAATCTGATTGGGAAAGGTATCTTCCACAGTTAGAGTTTGTCTATAATAGTAGCAAGCATTCCGCTACTGGATTTAGCCCGTTCATGCTGATGTATGGATTTGAGCCTAAATCCCCAATTGCTATTGGCTTAGAGAAAGTCAAGGAACGCCAAGCTCGTGATTTCCTATATGACATGCAGGAAATGCTCGAATTGGCTAAGGATAGTATAAGAACGGCTCGTGACCGAGTCACTACTTATGCTAATCAAAAGAGATCTCCAATGACTCTAGATGTGGGACAATGGGTTTATCTGAAGATACCCAAGGATTTCAAGACTATGCGAACAGGAAAGCATTATAAGCTTTCAACTACATATTGTGGTCCGTTCCTGATCACAAAGAAAATTGGCCAAGTTGCCTACAAACTGGCTCTTCCTTCGGATGTTAGTGTACATCCAGTGTTTCATGTCAACCGCCTTAAAGTGAAATTGGCGAAGCCGACGTTGTTGTGCCTATCGAGGAAAATGTATGGTAAGATATGCAAACTGAGTATATTCCTCGCGAACCAAAAGCAGTTTTAGATCATCATACCCGTCATTTGCGCCAAAAGACTTATGACGAGTACTTAATTAAATGGAAGGGTCAATCTGAAAGGTTTGCTACTTGGGAACCTGTTAGAGCTTTGAAGGCTCAATATCCCCACTTCATTGATGAGGACATCAATGGTTCGTAAGTGGGAAAGTATGTTATGTCCCGCTCACGAGAGAGGGAATCTAGCCCAGATGCCGTCGAGATGGGCGTCCAGTGTCTGGACGGACGTAGTGTGAACACGGCCAGTGTGGCCGGCCATTATTATAAAAGGGAGACCAAGGCCTCATTTGCAATTATCGACCCCCACTGGCAGAGTGCCAGTGGTTAGCCCGCGAGGCTAGGAGTGCACGAGGTAACCTCGAGGAGGTGAGGCCGGGTGGTATGGGACGCTCGGTCTTACAGGTACACGCCTATGTCCTCGAACGCCGGCCCCGTGGCTATGGTCGGGTGGTTCGTCCGACGCGTATCTGTAGGCGGTCCGTGTAGCCTAGAGATCCTTTCTCCGCGTTCCTTTCAGATAGAGAGAAGAGAGATACTACACCAGAGACGTTGTAAAACCCTCCTCCAAAGGCCCCACTCTCGTTGGCGAGAGTGGTCTGCGATTGATTGCACAAAGTGGTACAATGTTGATGCATGTGGCTGATGCAAATCTAGGCTATGTCGACGGTGGTGACGGGAATGACGAGACCGACAACGGGGCTGAAACTGGAAGCTTCTGACTGCTGTCCAAAAACGCTCAAGGCTGAAATCTGCTGCGAGTTGAAACGCTGATTTCGAGGCTGTCTTTATACTGCTGAAAAACGCAGCTTTGCCTGAAGAAAACGCTGCTGTGTAGGCTGTGTTTTGGTGCTGAAAACGCTGCTTTATCTGATGCGGGTCAGTGCTGAAAACGCTAGGGATAAAGTGGGCGATCAAGCTCTGTAAAACGCTAGATGCAAGAGTGCAAAGCGATGGGTATCTGCTGAAAAACGCCAAGGGGAAAGGATGGCTGGCGATGAGGGAAAATCGCCAAGGCTACGGGGTTCTTGATGGTTCTTGCTGAGAGAGGGGAGGACCTGTTGCCAAAGGCTGGCTGTACTCCTGGTTCATCTGCCATTTAGTGCTAACTTTGGTAGCTTATATATTTTCTAAACCAAATTGCCCTACCTACTTTGTTGGGAAGTCACTTAAATTAATAAGTGAAAAATGTCAAAAATAGGGAAAATAGGCTAAATGCACTCGAAAATTCCACTGATGATGGGAATACTGATGATTATGTTGTGTGCAACCAGAGGATATTAAGTGACTGGGCATGCACGGTCTACGAATAGACTCACAAAAGTGCCAGATCACTGCTAATCTAGACTAACTGGACTGACTGAACCCTTGTCGTGCTGTAGCTTGTCCACGGACACATAGGGTTGGATGTGTCACCTGACAGGTGTGATGCGCTACTGAGAATCCCATGGATGATCAGAGTACATGGTGTGTTGGATGTCTTCAGCAAAACGATCACCCTTCAGCATAGGGACAAAACTCATGTTTTGGATGTAAAGCTCAAAGGGGAGTCAGTCCCTATTGTATCTGCTTCGGCTATCACTCCTCTAATTGAAAATCATCTCTCTGTGTACTTGATCTTTGCACGTGATGTTTCAGATAATTGTCAATCAAATTTATATGTGTTAGATAAAGAAAGGTCAGCATTTTTGCAAGAGTTTAATGACTATTTTTCTGATTCATTACTGTTGTAATTGCCGCCGAAAAGGCCTGAGGATGCAATAGATTTGGTGCAAGGGTGTAACCCACCAAACAAACCTCCCTACACGGTTAGTGCGGCGCAGCAAAAAGAGGTTATGGGCCAAGTAGAGGAGCTTTTACATTCACCCTAGATCTTCACCTTTCTGGTCCCCAATGCTTTTAGTGCAGAAGAAGGATGGCTCTTGGCACATGTGTATTGACTACCATGCGCTGAACAAGAATACCATCAAGAACAGGTTTCCTATCCCAAGGATTGATGATATTCTTAACCGTTTAGAGAGTGCTACAATTTTCAGCAGGATAGACCTTAAGAGTGGGTACCATTAGATTCGTATAAGGCCACAGGATGTGCACAAGACTGCGTTTAGAACGACATTTGGTCTTTATGATTTCTTAGTGATGCCATTTGGTCTTACAAATGCTCCTGCAACGTTCAATAGAATGATAGACTGGATTTTTCGCTCGCACCAAAAGTTTATTGGCACATTCTTTGACGACATGATAGTCTACTCGAAGAATGAAGGAGCATAGGCGTAACTTGATCATTGTGTTCGAAGAGTTGCACAGTCACAGGTTACTTGTCAATCCTAAGAAAGTGAATTCTTCTTGGAAGAGATCCACTTTCTTGGCCACATAGTGTCAAAGGATGGTGTCCGAATGGATCCCGCAAAGGTTGAAGCTATTAAGACATGGCCAGACTTAAAGATTGTGGCAATAGCATAAAAGGTTTATCATGAATTTTGCAGAGATAGCTTCACCTCTTCACGCTTTGCAAAAGAAAGAGGTCACTTTCAGATGGATCCAAAGAGAGATTTCAGCTTTCAGTCTCTTAAAGGAAAAGTTGACTTCAGATCCCGTGATTGTTTTACCAAATCTCAGGAAGTCATTTGTGGTCCGGTGTGACGCGTGTGGCAATAGCATCAGAGCAGTGCTAATGCAAGATAGTCGGGTAGTAGCTTATGAGAGCAGAATCCTGCAAGGGCCAGAAAAGACCGTGAAAATCTATGAGAAAGAGTTATTGGCCGTGATTCATGCGCTCTCTAGCTGGAAGCACTACCTGTTAGGTGCTGATTTTGTTGTCCAGACAGATCATCAGACCTTGTGATACTTCTTGACATAGTCAAAGCTATCCGAAAAGTATATGCGATGGGCAAACATTCTAGATTATGCATATGGAAGGCAAAAAGAATGTTGTGGCTGATGCGTTATCAAGGAAGCCACAAATTTCAGCTGTGTCAATTCCTTATCATGATAAGCTTGATGACGTGAAAGAACAGTATGCTAGTGATGAAGATTTTGCAAGGATCTTCGAACAGTTGCAAGAGGGGCAACATCATGAACACTACCTCCTCAAAGATGATTTTATGATGATGCATGGCAGACTTTGTGTCACTAGGCCATTACGACATAAGGTCATGGTAGAAAGTCATGTCCCACCATATGCAGGGCATCGTGGTATTGATGCAACAGTTAAAGCCATAGAGACGTTCTTTTGTTGGCCTACTTTGAGAAGAGATGTGATGCCTTTGTGCGAGCATGCGTGATTTGCCAAAAGGTCAAGTTTGAGAGGCAAAAGGCACCAGGGTTGTTACAGCCACTGTCGGTTCTGGATAAGCCATGGGAAAGCATTGCTATAGACTTTATCTTTGATCTTCCAAGAACACCGACATGGAATGATGGTATATGGACCATTATTTGCAGGTTCAGCAAGCAGGCCCATTTTATTCCTGTCAGGAAGAAGATAAAATTTGACCAAATGGCACGGTTGTTTATGTACAATGTGTTTTAAGTACCATGGTATGCCACAATCGATTGTCGATTATTGTGATCCTCGCATGACAAGTTTATTTTGGAGATGATTGTTTGAGAACATGGGCACTACGCTCAAGTTCTCGTCTTCGTTTCATCCACAAACTGATGGACAGTCAGAAGAGGCTAATTCTATTGTCTTGGATCTGTTGAAATGCTATGTGTCAGATAATAAGGGCAAGTGGAAACAGTATTTACCTATGCTCGAGTATGCGTACAACAATACGGTGCATTCGTCCATAGGCAAGGCAACTTTTGAGATTATTGAAGGTGGCAAAAAGGTTCCTCCCATTTTGCATGCAAAGGACAAGATCTTTGAGGCAGATCAATATGTTGAGAACGTGGATGAAATGTATAAGAAAATCAAAGTTGCCTTGGAGAAGACTCACGCAAAGCAGAAAAGGGCTGCTGATCGTCACCGTCGTGAATTACTGTTTTCACCTGGTGATTAGGTACTTTTACAGTTTGAAAAGGCAAGGTTAAAGAAGATGAAGAGCAAGGAAAGGTTATTTCCAAAGCTCAGCATGCGTTACTATTGGCCTTTTTGAGTGCTTTATAAGATCAGGGATGTTGCTTACAGACTAAAAATTGCCTGACGCTTCGAAGATTCATACTACGTTTCACGTGAGTCTTCTAAGACCCTTTGTGGGTGATGTGCCAGAAGATATGCAAGATGAGGACCAGCCAAAAGTTGAGGAACTTGATGAAATTTTGGTTCAAGAGCAGATTGACACATAAAGAAAGAAAAGTTAAGGGACAGATTGCAAGACGCTGGTGAAGTTCAAGAACTATCCACCTATGGATACAAGTGGATGGAAGAGCATGAGCTGTCAGAGTCACCAAATGTATTGCAACTTTACCTTAAGGCCTTTGGGTTACAGCCTACGTATGACCCAACTCAACATGTTCAAAGGAGGAGTAATGACAGTGTAAGGTACAGCAGATGTGAATGTTGAACTTTACTCAAGATGAGTGCTCAAGGGTTCCTTTTACTTACGGCAGGAAGAGCCTTCCGTTCCTTTAATGAGAGAGTGCAAATGATCACAAACAAAGTGGATAAACATTGTGAATGAAGGTGCTGAGACTGAGAGATAAAGAGAGAAGAATATGACACCAAAATGTTGTCAAACCCTCCTCCAAGGGGCCTTCTCTCGATGGCAAGAGAAGTCTTCGCTATTGATTGCGAAAATCTCTACAATGGTCTAAATGCAATGGTCTTGCCGACGATGATGGCGACGATGAGACGGGCTGAAAAGTGAAAACGCTAGGGGATGAAATCTGCAAATCTTGTATCTGCTGAATTCTGATTCTATGACGACAACGATGACAACAATGCGACGACGACGCGCTGAAAACGCAGATGCTGAAATCTATGAATAGCGAGCTGACTCTGCAAGTTCTGTTGCATTAGTGGATGATCCCAAAAACGCTGGTTGAAACTGGTACTTGGCTGAATTCAGGTACTTGCTGAATTCTGCTAGTGATATGCAATGGAGCAAAACACTACGACTGGCTGAAATCTGCGAGTGCTTGGCGATCTTGCTTGTCCAAAAACGCTAAGGCTTGAAGATGGTTTGCAAGCTAAAAACGCTGGGTAATGCAGCTTATGAGAAAACGTTGGACTTCTTGTTGGTCTTGCTGAGAAGGTGCACTGCCAGATGGTATCTGCTGCCTCTTCTGCCAGAAAGTGCTAGCGCTAGCTTTTCTTATATATATCCTTAGCCAATTTGCCCTACCCACTTTCCCAACAAAGTCACTTATTAATAATAAGTGAAAAATGGCTAAAATAGGGAAAATAGGTTCTGTGCACAGTAAAATGCTCCTGATGGAATCTGATGGTAATGCTAATAATCATGTTGTGTGCAACCAGAGGATATGTATCTACTCTAAGTGCCTGGATATGCACGCCCTGCGAACAGACTCACAAAGGTTTCCTAAGCTAACTGAACCCTTGTCATGAAGTAGCTTGTCCACATGCACATAGGGTTAGATGTGCACGTGACATCCCCTCCTTTTTAAAGTGAGGTACTGGTACCGATCTGCATGGCTTCCTTGTAGGCTGCCAACAATTGGGGATAATCTTTGAAAAACTCTTCATCGACCCGCACTACCTCGTGGGTCCCTCGATCCTTGAACTTCAAAAAGTATTGTCTCACTTGCTTCTTTGAAGCATGGCGAAACCGATGCAGCAACACTTGCTCAGGCTCCATGACTTCAGCTTCATCGATAATCTCCGATTCTTCTTCTTCTGAAATGTCCTTTGGAGGTGTTCCCTGAAACACTTTCAACCAAGAATCATGGAAAACGTTGTGCATTGACCATGAGTTAGGCAATTGCAATTTCATTGAAACCTCGTTTATCTTTTTAATGACAAGAAATGGACCATACATTCTAATTCTAAAAGACAACTTAGAACATTTCTTTCCCACCTTGCTTAAGACGTTGCTTCATGATTCTTAAATACACCCAATCTCCTTCCTTGATCGAAACATCCTAACGATGCTTGATGACCTGTCATGAGTAAGACTCCTGAGCCTTGCTTAGCCGAAGCTTCCCACTCTCGAAAATCTCATCCAGCAACTGTCTTTCAGCATTGGCATCAGACATTTGGCTGACTGAGCGAGTCAACAATGACTGGAACGGACGGCCAAAAGCTGCCTCATACGGAGTTAGACCAATGGCAAAGGAAAAAGAGTCATTCAAAATAGCTTGAACCAATGGGAGATAAAGCTCCTAATGAGACTACTGATCATGCACATATGACTTTAAAACATCAAAAGCCAACTGATTGTAAATCTCTGTCTGACCGTCTGACTATGGATGAAAAGCCAATGAAAAATTCAAGTTAGTGCCAAAATTTTCAAAGAGTGCACGCCAAAAATTGGACGTGAACTTAACATCCCTATATGAAACAATCGATTTTAGCAAACCACAGAGGGGGTACCAATGCTTAATGAACAACCGTGCTACATCTTGTGCGGTGACTGTGACTTTACAAGGAATCAACATGCAAAACTTGCTGAAACGATCAAACATTGAGTGTTCCTTGAATGCAAACTAGGTGGAAGGTTAGTCACAAAATCCATGAAAATATCTTGAAAAGGTCCATCGGGAATAGGCAGCGGAAGCAAGAGACCTTGAACCTGTTTCCTTTTGACAAATAGTACACTGTGTGACATAACGAAACACATCTTTCCGCATTTTAGGCCAATAAAAGAATCTTTCTATTTTTTCCAGAGTGGTGTTCATTCCCCTGTGCCCACTGTGCATCGTGCAATATGGTTGTCCAGAGAGAGGGCAACACACATAGACGGTGACGAAAATATAACAAACCATCACGAATGAGATAGTTGCTTGGCCCTTGGAAAGCAAGAGGCTGCAACCATTGCTTACCAAACTCGAAATCCGCATACTGGTTCTTCATGCTATCGAAAGACACACCCTGAAGAGAATCTGTGGATCGTGACGCAAGGGCCAGGATCTGTTCTTTGTGACTTAACGCATCTGCAACAAGGTTAGCTTTTCCAAGCACATACTTAATCAAACCTCTAAATTGCTCAAAAAATTGTGACCATCGTGCTTGGCAATCACTCCAATGTGCACTAGGCGTAGATTGGAGCCACTTCAGGGCTTGGTGATCTGTGCGAACTATAAACCCTCTACCATAAAAAAAATGCTTCCAATGCACAAGAGAGTGAATGACAAACAAAAGTTCTTTATCATAAATTGAACAGTTCTTTTCTGCACTATTGAGCTTCTGACTAAGGAAAGCTACTGTACGACCATGTTGCTGAAGCACAGTGCCTATGGCGACATTGCTCGTATCCGTCCATACATCAAAGGGGTCATCCCAAGAGGCAAGGATAAGACATGGCGCTTCTGTCACCGCAACCTTGAGAACTTCGAAAGCCTCAATGACTGCTTTCGGTAAATCCACGCGCTGTCGGTGAGTCTTTACCCCTTTCAAAACATCAGTCATGGGTGCAACAATGCGTGCAAAATTCTCTATGTGCGAACTATATGCTTGACATAAACCAAGAAAAGAACGCACATTATATGCAGTTTTGGGCAAATCCCAATTACGTACATGTTCCACCTTCGTGGGGTCTAGCTTGACGCCTTCTGCAAAAATGATATAACCCAGATAAGTAACTTCAGTGAGAAAAAACTCAGATTTTTTAGCTGCAATGTACAGCTGACACTCATCCAAACGGGTTAATACCCTTTCTATATCCTTTTCATATTGTTCCCATGATGCAAAAAAAATGAGAATATCATCAAGAAAGATGAACACACATACACCAACCATATCGCCAAAACGGCCTACCATGAGACGATTAATTATATCCACGGCACCTGTCAATCCAAAAGGCATAATAATATACTCTTATTACCCTCGCTCCGTGCGAAAGGCGGTCTTGTAGATGTCGCCTTTGAATACCCTTACCTGATGGTATCCACTTTTAAGATCGACCTTGCTGAAAACCTTTGCCCCATTGAGCCTATCAAGGATATACTCAATGGGGGGCATCGAAAACTTGTTCTTGACGGTCATCTTGTTCAATGCCCTGTAATCAACACACAAACGAGACGAACCATCCTTCTTGTGGACAAATAAAATAGTGTAAGGTGCAGTGGAATGAATGTTTGCGCTTTGCTCAAGATGAGTGCTCCGAACTGTGCTCAAGGTTCCTTTTTGTTCTTATGGAAGGTAGAGTCTTCCGTTCTTAATGAGTGTGCGCTATGATCACAAACAAAGTGAATGGACACTGTGCGTGCAAGTGTATGAGACTGAGAGATAGAGAGAAGAGAGATACGACACCAGAGACGTAAAACCCTCCTCCGAAGGCCCCACTCTCGTTGGCGAGAGTGGTCTACGATTGATTGCACAAACGAGTACAATGATTATGCATAAAACTGATGCAGATCTAGGCTATGTCGACGACGACAACCGGGATGGCGATGATGACAATAGGACTGAAAATGGGATGGTTCTAACTGCTGTCCAAAAACGCTAACTGCTGCAAGGTGGTAAGGTACATAAGGTACGGTACGTATTCGGTACGTCTTGTACGTAGTACCGAATGGATAGAGTTGTTAGGTACGTAAAATTCGTATGTTTTTTTTTTCTAAAAGCCAAAAACCTACAATACGGTCCATACTTGATAAAAATTTCACGAGTATCACTTCAAGCATGTTAGTTCACTATTCTACAAACCAAGGGAAAGGTTTCATACAAATACCAGAAGCAAGTCGCGACTCCTTGCTCGACATTCAATGAATCAACATTGAAGTGACAAGAACAGATACAACTCAAATATACACAACCTAAAATTTGCAGTTTCACAACAAACTAGTTACTGTAGAGAACTTGTAAGTTCACATTGATCATGATTTGCCAATTTGCACACAAAAAATTGATGGGCGAACTCAATTTTGCAGACCGGCTGTGGTTTTTTCCCCAACAAAAAAATGATTGTACAGTACGGATCCGTACGGTGCGGTACGGTACGGACGTACCGTACCGTACGGTAAGGTACGTACGTACGGATCCTACCTTGAACTGCTGAAACCTGCTGCAAGGGAAAACGCTGATTTCGAGGCAGTTTTCGTGCTGCTGAAAAACGGAGGTTTGCGCTGAGAAAAACGATGAGTTTGGCTGCGTTTTTGGATGCTGAATTTGCTATTTCGCTGCTGCGTTTTGGATGGTGAAAACGCTGAAATGGGCAGCCTGCGGGTGGTCCTGAAAACGCTAGGTGTAAGGGCTGAAATTGGCATCTGCTGGGAAAAACGCCAAGAGAAAGGGAGAGGTTGGCGATGAAGCAAAACGCTAGGGCTAGTGGGTTCTTGATGGTTCTTGCTGAGAGAGGGGAGGACCTGTTGCCAGAGGACTGCTGTACTCCCTGTACTCCTGGCTCATCTGCCATTTAGTACTAACTTTGGTTTGCTTATATATTTTCTTACCCAAATTGCCCTACCTACTTTTGTTGAAAAGTCACTTAAATTAATAAGTGAAAAATGTCAAAAATAGGAAAAATAGACTAAATGTACTGGAAAATTTCCTTGATGAAATCTGATGGATTCTTATGGGAATACTGATGATCATGCTGTGTGCAACCAGAGGATATGCATCTTTACTAAGTGACTGGGCATGCACGGTCTATGAATAGACTCACAAAAAGTGTCAGATCACTTCTAATCTACACTGACTGGACTGACGAAAACCCTGTTATGGTGTAACTTGTCCACGGACACATAGGATTGGATGTGTCACGTGACATCCCCTTCTTTTCAAAGTGAGGTACTAGTACCGAACTGTATGGCGTCGAGGGAGATCGCAAATAGCATCCGGAATTCTGGAAGGGACTCTTCACCGACCCACTCTGATGTGTGGGTCGTGCGGTACTTGAACTTCATAAAGGTCTGCAACGCTTGCTTCTTTGGGCCGCGCCGATAGCGACACAAAGTCTTTTGTGGCTCCTTCAATGCTTCAACTTCATCTAGAGTCGTGCTTCTTCCTTCATCAAATATCTCCATGGCTGAAAATTCCTGAAATTATTTACAACACAAAACCATGAACATACCCATTCCATGTAAAGTGAGTGGAAAAAATCTTGTCTTCTGTAAAGACTGTGCATGCATTGTAAATGAACCAATAGACGGAATGCCAAACCGTTCACCACATACACGCAAACAATGAGATCGAATCTTTCTCTTATGATCTAGAGCAATCAACTGTGGCAATTCACAACGAAAATGCCCATGCTTGGTGCCTCTACTTTCATGTGCTCGTTCTACGAATGTGTCATACCAAGGAAGAGACATGGAATGTGACGTCCTTACATACATACTTTTCAGCTTTTCATGAGAACTCCGCATACATTCGTGCTCATCCATGAGAGAAACGTGCTCAACATACAATATGTCATGCCTAGGAAAAGGGATCACATAAAGATGCTGACTAAAATACAAGAAACGATCACGAATGAAACACTCGAACAATGCGTGCGTACTAATCATGCGAACACATAATACTTACTGTGAGGGTTCTTTGGACCTAGGCTCGAGAGCCAAGATCGATCCTTCGTGATTGATCGAATCTGCAACGAGGTTAGCTTCACTAGAAAGAGCATCAACTAACACATCATCCTTGTGAACAATCACATCTTCTTCATGCAACTCATCATGCTTGTGAGAAATCTCATCTTGATCGTGCAAATCATCATGCTTGTCAGAAATCACACCTTGATCATGCAAATCATCATGCTTGTCTTTATCATCCAAATCATCATGCTGATCATTGTTAATCAAATCATCATGCTGCTCACAATCATGCAAATCCTGTGTGTCATGCTTTGGAGAAAAAGAGACTGAGAGAGTCTCCTTCGCATGAATTCGTTCAATCTTGTCCTGCATATTAGCAATGAGAGATGGAGAATGAACAATGTCCTCTCCATGAATGACAATGGGAGAATCACTTTTGGCATTGAGAGTGAAAGTGTTAGCCTCCCAATCAATGAGAGGGTTAGCATCACAAAACCATCGAATGCCCAAAATCATATCACATCCTGAGAGAGGAGAGACAACAAATCTCCTAGTAAAGGCAGCTTGTTGAATTGTAAACAACACATCGAGGCACTCGTCCGTGATGAGAGCGTCCATACCGGGAACAAAGCCAAAGACCTCGATAGGAGATCTGTGACTAACAACTAGGCGGGCTCTCTCAACAAGAAAAGGACTTATCACATCATGCATACTACCTGGGTCAAACAATATGACAAAACGCTGCCCCGTCATATGACCATAACATTAATGAGAGAATCATCAATGAGAGGGTCATGAGAAACTTGGGGCACATTCGTGTTATCATTAATTGCATTGACAAAGGCAGTGGGTTCTATGGGTTCTTTAGATTTATTCGATTCAAGCTTAGGACATGTTCTTTGTATGTGACCCTTAATGTGACAATGAAAACAACGACCTTCCTTAGAATAAGTGCTTTGCTCTTCCGACATGATGTATCCTCCTACAATTCCTTGTGCTACCTTTTCATATGGAGTAAGCTTAGGTTTAGCAATTGTGTTAGCCTTACCCTTAGATTCATTGGAAGAATTCTTTTCTGAGAGACTGTTGGAAGATTGGTTAGAAGAGTTACCATTCTTACCATTCTTACCGTTCTAAGGGTTCTGAGAAGTCTGCGAGGTACTTGTGGAAGTCTTGTTCTCCTTAGGCTTTCCCTTGTTGTGCTTCATCTCCTGTGCGAGAGCAATCGCTACCGCCTTGTTGAGATCGATTGGATCGAGCACCCGGACATCGTACTTGATATACTCGTCCAATCCATAAAGGAATGCCTCTTTGCGTTCATCATTCGACTTGCGTAATTGGGTACCTAGCTTCAAAACACGATTAGCAAAAGACATAACCGGCATACCATTTTGCTGGAGAGCACGCCAATCGTCCTGCAATCGTGCGAGCTACTGAGGTGGCATAAACCGCGCCTTTAGCTTGTCTTGGAAATCAACCCAATTGAAGGAAAGGGGCGTGAGTTCGTCTGCTTCCTCTAGGTGCGCGGCTAACTGTGCCTCTTGCCATGCATGGTACCAATTCATGGCATCACCGGCAAGGTACATAGCTGTCGTCAATGCCTTGCTATTCCCTTCTTCTTAGTTGTTGCAAAATAAGCATTAAATTGATGCAACCAAGAATGAATAACCGTAGCATCCATCTTACCATCATACTTACTGAAAGTCAACTTTCCTCTGGCTGGGTTGTTGAAATCTGCATCGTGGCTTACGCCACTTGAGGAACTCCCACGATCTTTGGCTAGTTCGGACTTTGAGGCAAGTACTTGTCGAATCAACTCTTGCGTGCGTAGTTCTCTTTGAGCCTCACACTCGATCTCCAAGGCCACTCTTTGAGTGGCACGCTCGGCCTCCAAGGCCGCGCTTCGTGCTACCGCTTCCTCCTTTCTTTGTTCTTTTCTTTCTTTACGTTCGTCGCACTCGCGTTCTAAAGCAATGCGATTTGCTTCTTGTTGTGCGGCAATTCTTTCGTTTCTTTCGTCGCGCTCGCGGTCCTTAGCTTCCTATTGTTCTGCTTTGCTTGCTAGTTGTGCCAACGTAACTCGATTCGTTTCTTGTTGTTGTGCCATCATGTCCAACATCGACTTGACCATCACCTCCATAGAGGTTGGTCCAACTCGTGGCGTAGATGAAGGGGGAGGGTCGGAAAAATCTCTTGGTGGGGAGAACTCTTCATCGCCTCTCTCATGCTCATGACCTGTATGCGAAGTATCCATTCCTCTTCGGGTGACGACCATGCACTATGAACTTCGGTTCTTAAGTTCACGAGAAACTTGGGTTCTTGAGGATCTTGAGGTTCTTGAGGTTCTTAAAGTTTTCTTTCGCTTGCAAACCGTGTTTGACAGGATCTTCTCTTCACCCGAGTTCTACTCCTTTTTGCGGGCGCACCCCTTGGCTGCCTTGCGCTCACACCAAGGTTGCTTTTTTCCACCTCACGTCGATTGGCCGGCCGCTAAGTGCACGGTCCGCTCTCAATGAGTGAAAAGAGACACAAGGGGAGGCTGGACAAGCCCTTCTTTCCTAGGATTCCTGTCACTCTTCAAAACACGATTAGGAATCGACACGCCCAAGTGAACTTAGGTTCGTGCGACCGCAACAAGCAAAAAAATTTCTTGTGATTCTTGTGGTTCTTTCCTTGAGTGATACAGAACACTGCCAAATCTCTGATACCAATGTAAGGTGCAACGGAATGAATGTTTGCGCTTTGCTCAAGACGCATGCTCCGAACTGTGCTCAAGGTTGCTTTTGTTCTTATGGAAGGTAGAGCCTTCCGTTCTTAATGAGAGTGTCCTATGATCACAAACAAAGTGAATGGACACTGTGTGTGCAAGTGTATGAGACTGAGAGATAGAGAGAAGAGAGATACGACACCAAAGACGACGTAAAACCCTCCTCCAAAGGCCCCACTCTCGTTGGCGAGAGTGGTCTACAATTGATTGCACAAACGGTACAATGCTGATGCATAAAACTGATGCAGATCTAGGCTATATCGACGATGACAACCGGGATGGCGATGACGACAATAGGGCTGGAAATGGGATGGTTCTAATTGCTGTCCAAAAACGCTAACTGCTGAAATATGCTGCGAGGGAAAACGCTGATTTCGAGGCTGTTTTGGTGCTGCTGAAAAACGCAGGTTTGGGCTGAGAAAAACGTTGAGTTTGGCTGCGTTTTTGGATGCTGAATTTGCTGTTTCGGTGCTGCGTTTTGGATGGTGAAAACGCTGAAATGGGCAGCCTGCGGGTGGTCCTGAAAACGCTAGGTGTAAGGGCTGAAATCGGCATCTGCTGGAAAAAACGCCAAGGGAAAGGGAGAGGTTGGCGATGAAGCAAAACGCTAGGGCTAGTGGGTTCTTGATGGTTCTTGCTGAGAGAGGGAAGGACCTGTTGCCAAAGGCCTGTTGTACTCCTGGCTCATCTGCCATTTAGTGCTAACTTTGATTTGCTTATATATTTTCTTACCCAAATTGCCTTGCCTACTTTTGTTGGAAAGTCACTTAAATTAATAAGTAAAAAATGTCAAAAATAGGGAAAATAGGCTAAATGCACAGGAAAATTCCCCTGATGGAATGTGATGGAATCTGATGGGAATACTGATGATCATGATGTGTGCAACCAAAGGATATGCATCTATACTAAGTGACTGGGCATGCACGGTCTATGAATAGACTCACAAAAAGTGCCAGATCACTTCTAATCTAGACTGACTAGACTGACGGAAACCCTGTTATGGTGTAGCTTGTCCACGGACACATAGGGTTGGATGTGTCACGTGACAAATAGGAGCAGCAAAAGGACTTGCACTAGGATGTATGGATCCTCTAGCCACCAGCTCCGTGAGTTGCCGCTCTTAACTCTTCTTCCTGTGTCTTGTTCAAACGGTAAGGAGCCTTACTGACAAGCTGTGCCCCCCTCCGTAAGCTCGATGCGATGGTCCTCCGGCCGCTCGGGTGGGAGACGGGGTGGAAGATCATCCTGCAAAAAGAGATGCAAGGATTCCTTTCTTTCTTCGCGCTTGCACTCCAAGGCAGCGCGTTGCGCTTCTTCTTGTAACATCGTCTCCATCATCGTCTTGACCAAAGCCTCCATAGGATTTGGTACAATCCTTGGCATAGATGGGGAAGGGGGAGGGTCTACAGTCAACTTTCTAAATACGGTAGGGTTGATCTAACCTTAGTCTTCTGCTTTTTCCTTCCATTAATTAAAAACCATAGACTTACCTTTCATTTAACTACCTCATGTGATAGACCTTTGCACTATCCTTTGGAGGCTTTATGAAGTTGTCAGAGTCTACCTGCTTTGCCTGGATTAATGAAAACGTTAGTCAAAAAATTACCCAAAAAACTTTCCAATGTCAATTGTAGTTGAGGTGACTATAAGATGAAAACCTTTTTGCCACCTTAGTGGGTTATCGAGTAGCGCAATCATGGCACAAGCTTTCAAGATACAAATATACCTCAATGCATTTAGAATGATTCTCTCATCCTACATGCAATCATACATATCAGTGGTTAGTCACCGCAACCCTTTTTTACGACGACTACGCAACTCTAGGAGACATCCCAAAAATGTAGGCTCTTTCTGATGGGGGAAATTCTTCTTCACCACTTCCATGCGAAGTATCCATTCCGCTTCAGGTGATGACCATACACTGAAGTCTTGGGTACTTAAGTTCACGAGGAACTTGGGTTCTTGTGGTTCTTGAGGGTCTTGAGTTCTTGAGGTTCTTCTTTAGCTTGCAATCTGTGTTAGAGAAGGATCTTCTCTTAGCCAAGCTCTTCTCTTTCTCGCGGGCACACCCCTTAGCGGCCTTGCGCTCACACCAAGGTTGCTTTTTCCCACCTTACGTTGATTGGCCGGCCGCTAAGTGCACGGTCCGCTCTCAATGAGTGAAAAGAGAAACAAGGGGAGGCTGGATAAGCCATTCTTTCTTGGGTTTCCTGTCACTCTTCAAAAACACGATTAGGAATCGACACTCCCAAGTGGACTTGGGTTACGTACGACCGCAACAAGCAAAAAAAAAATCTTGTGGTTCTTTCCTTGAGTGATACAGAACACTGCCAAAGCTCTGATACCAATGTAAGGTGCAGCAGATGTGAATGTTGGAACTTTGCTCAAGATGAGTGCTTCAAACTGTGCTCAAGGGTTCCTTTTACTTACGGAAGGGAGAGCCTTCCGTTCCTTTAATGAGAGTGCAAATGATCACAAACAAAGTGGATAAACACTGTGAATGAAGGTGTTGAGACTGAGAGATAGAGAGAGAAGAATATGACACCAGAATGTTGTCAAACCCTCCTCCAAGGGCCCTTCTCTTGATGGCGAGAGAAGTCCTTGCTATTGATTGCACAAATCTCTACAATGGTCTAAATGCAATGGTCTTGCTGCCGATGTCGACGACGATGATGGCGACGACGAGACATGCTGAAAACTAAAACGCTAGGGACTGAAATCTGCAAATCTTGTATCTGCTTAATTTTGACTCTATGTCGATGACGATGGCGATGACAATGATGCGACGATGACGCGTTGAAAACGCAAATGCTGAAATCTGCGAATAGCGGGCTGAATCTGTTTGTTGCGTTAGTGGATGATCCCAAAAACGCTGGCTGAGACTGGTACTTGGCTGAATTCTGCTAGCAATCTGCAATGGAGCAAAGCGCTAGCATTGGCTGAAATCTAGAAGCCCTTGGCGATCTTACTTGTCCAAAAACGCCAAGGCTTGAAGATGGTCTGCAAGCTGAAAACGTTGGGTAATGCAGCTTATGAGAAAACGCTGGACTTCTTGTTGGTCTTGCTGAGAAGGTGCATTCCCAGATGGTATCTACTGCCTCTTCTGCCAGAAAAGTGCTAGCGCTAGCTTTTCTTATATATATCCTTAGCCAATTTGCCCTACCCAGTTTCCCAACAAAGTCACTTATTAATAATAAGTGAAAAATGGCTAAAATAGAGAAAATAGGTTCTGTGCACTGTAAAATGCTCCTGATGGAATCTGATGGTAATGCTGATGATCATGCTGTGTGCAACCAGAGGATATGCATCTACTCTAAGAGCCTGGACATGCACGGCCTGCGAATAGACTCACAAAGATGCCAGAACACTTCCTAAGCTAATTGAACCCTTGTCATGAAGTAGCTTGTCCACATGCACATAGGGTTAGATGTGCACGTGACAGACAGAGCTAGTACATCAAATATACATATGGATTCAGTGTAATAGAAGTGTTAAACGTATAATGTTCACTTCTATCATAGATGGAAATGACAAAAGTATGAAGGTCTCATTAAGTCATTTATATCTATGTGTTATGACCTTTCTTGCGGGTACATGCAATGATAAAAGCGTGCTAACAACACAAGATCATCGATGGCATGTATATATGGCACGCAATCAAGGACGTTTGCGATTTCAAGAGGAGGGTGTGTCACGAGGACGTGGCAATGGCTAATTACTGTCACGAACGTGGCAACTAATAACCTTAGTTGTTGGTTTCTTTTCGATGATTTTCGTTTAACTTTTGAGACCCTCTTTTTGAAGTTGCAAATGGCCGGACATTGTATGGCCAATGTAAAACGGTAGTTTCACCCGCAGACGGGAAGTTGGTCGGCACTGGAATTCCAGTAGTAAAAGGGTGTCTAGGCTCAGTTCAAAGTCATTTAGGTCCCCTCGCCACACTTAATAAGTTGGTGGATACTAGGAAACTAACTAAATGGAGACACACTGCCAAGGTGGGGTCACCAAAAGAAAATCACCCGAGAACTAGGCTACATTACATTTTTGGACGTGGTCCCAGTGGTGAAAGATGGTCAGATGACCACTGAGAGTCCAATGGAAGCATCTCCTAAAACTTAGAAAACTGCTATTTTGGGCCACGAAATTTGTTTGCGTCATTAGCTCCAAAATGGCGAGATAAACATTTCATTACTCAGCCGCTAAGTCAACTGAGCAACCGGTTGAGATATTTTTAGACCAGAAGGTCCATAGCGGGGAATCAATGCATGAGTGCCACTCGGCACAGTTTACGAGAGAGAGAGAAGCATTACAAATTAAACGTGGGTTGCATTTTCAGTCGTATGGTGGATTGTTGCAGGTACCAAAGCTACTGTGTGCTTGCCTACCCTCTATGTACAGTGAAGTACAAGAACTAAAGCCTTGCACAGCATTCACTGCTCTCTCTCTCTCCTCCGTGCAGTTATGTGATGCCCCACAAGAGGGCTCTTCATTTGACCTATGTACAGTTGTGTGGGTTTCATGCGCGATTGCCGAGGCAAGAACCTCTTGCACAAGTACTGGATTAGCTAGTTGTTAATCCCCTGCATGTACATGGGAATTCGGAGAGGTTTCACGTGAGAAATCTCGTCTGATTCAAAGGACAAGTAGCCCTACAGATGCGGGAGCTCGAGGACTTGCTACGAATGCGACTGGCTACAGAGTTTCGGCCCTAAACGGTCCCTAGTACCCCCAGGAGGTCCGAGGATGCGAGGGGACCGCTGTACAGGTGATTTGGCACATTTTCAGGACAGAAAACAGAGAATTCAGCGTGCTGCAGATTCTCGCCAGGTTTTGCAAAGTGTTTGTATGCGTCGGGAAAGTCATCTATTGTGTGGGGATACTGACTGTGAAGCGTCCTCGTACAGTTATGCTGCCGAAATCGGGCCAGAACTGGTCATTTTCAGCCCGGATTATGCGGGACAGTTCGTAGGAAATCACATGGTTTTATTCCCTCTTTGAATACAATAAATAAATACCAAAAGGGGCGCCAATCTTTTGGGCCAGCAGGTGTTGGCGTCTGCTTGGTAGCACTCTAGCTTCCAAGCCGTATGTGTTTGAAGTATCAATTCCCATTACAGGTTTTCTTTTGCAAAGTTTCTCTGTATCCTAAAGTCTAAAGTAAAGTTTGAAGTATCAATTCCCGTTACAGGTTTTCTTTTGCAAAGTTTCTCTGTGTCCTAAAGCCTACGTCTACCGCCCTACGGGCCGGTTTCAGAGAACAAGGAGTTAAAGAACCCAGAGGAATTGAAGTTGTTGTGGCCAAGGGGCCTAAAGGATTTTAAAAAACCTAACCCACCAACTTAAAGAACTTATGGAGCACCGGCCGAGGTGCCTAAAACCCTAAAAAGTTAGAGCACTAAAGCTGGGACTAATTGCGTTGACATGCTGACGTGGCAACTATATCGATTTCCACGTTCTGCACTCGCTGGCTTTATCCACCATCTTCGGACTGCAAGTTCTGACAATGAGCAGGTTTGGGGAGGAATAGAAGATGGTAGAGGCAGACTAGACGGAATTTTCGGAAACCAGCAAAGGCTGAAGGTGGTAAATGGGTAGCTAACAGGCAGCGAGAACAACCTACACAGGTGGCTGGCCCATGCAGCATAAAGCATAGATGGCAACAAAATTCTATTGGTGGCAAGTGCACGGCAATTTAGGCAGAATTTGTTATTTAAAGCCACATCAACAAAGGATAACGAAAGGGGTTAAAACCTCTGCAACGGCAAGATACGGGTAGTGTGGCAACAAAAATGCCTACAGATAGAGCTCGCCCAGCAACTCTCTCTCTCTCTCTCTCTCACACACACACACACACACACAAACACGAGCCATTGTCCCTTTCCTCTCTCTACACTCTTTAGCACTCAAAGGTTTATGTTGGACATTCGATGACACAAAGAGCTCTCTTTACAGGCCCGGACAACACCACGTGGAGGGCATCAGACACAAATCACCACATTCTTTCAGAGATCCACACCACCCCCAGTCCCCCACTCAACAGGGAGTCCATCTAGACAGCATAGTTTGGCCTTTCAAAGACATTAATGAAATCCTCTCTCTCTCTCTCTCTCTCTCTCTCTCTCTCTCTCTCTCTCTCTCGTGTTTTAAGAAAAAAGGCGGACCTGGTTGTGAGCGCAGCCAAAAGTCTTCAAATAGATGGTCTGCAAGACAATATATAGCCAAGTAAACAATGACAGTTTAGAGAAGACTGGCGATAAGAATCAACGAGAGCCCACCTGAACGCCAGGAACGCCTGGTGGAGGAAGATTTTCCTTGGCAACTACCGCACTGCGTGGCTTCGAGAGGACCGTTCGCGAAGGCAAGCGCAGCCCTGCATGCCTCTCCAGCACCATGTCTTCTATGTCCTCCATCTCCGACAGCTAACGAGCGTTGAGTCTTTTCACCAAACGAGGGTAAATGTGACTCCTCTCTAGCTGATGTGCTACACTTAGGCTGGTGTCACACTGGGGCGGGCAAAAGCGTCCCATGCTGAGATGGCGCCCACATATTGGCTGGGGCGAAAAGTAAAACATGGCCGCGAGACCCTGTCAGAGGGACGGCCTTGCATGCCCGCCCAAGTTTCTAAAGGTGCGGCCATCTGACAAAAAGCAAGGCGCTAATGCCAACGATTCGATTCGAACTCTGCGCGTCAGCGTGAGAGCCGGTAGCTCTACCAAGTGGCCAAAGCTAGTTTGTTGAAACTGATGGACACTTTTTTAACTAAAGCCAAATGTGACATGAAAGGGACAGCCATGCTCGTGAAAGAAGGGGGGACGCCCGTCCCAGTGTGACACCATCCTTATGGGAACTGAGTCCTCCCTCGAATTCCCTCAGCACTATCTCACACGGGCATGGGTTGGATGGGATCAATGGCCCACGCTTTTTTTGGGGAGCGTGCAGGTATCATGTGCCGTTGATCTCCGGCGCGCTCCAAATTTACCCATTTGCCCGAATTTACTAAAGCCGTCCCGAATTTACACAACGACGGGTTTATCATAAAACTCCCCCTTTTCCCATTGCTTTCGACGAACACGCGCACGTGAGATGGTTAAGGTGATAGGCTTGCAAAGGTGGCGTCCGGGGTTCAAGTCCGAGGGATGAGAGGGGGAGGGGGGGCGAGGGCGAGGGCACCCGAATTTACAATTTTTGGTGCACCCAAATTTACCTATTTTCTCGAATTTACACAAGTCGCATCGGACGGCTCATATCGCACCCGATCCCCGAAATGGGTGTGGGCCATTGATCCCATCCAGCCCATGCCCGTGTGAGATAGTGAGGAGGCTCGAATGCCCTTCCCTGACAGAAAATTTTCCAAAGTGATAATAATAACATAACCTTTTCCAAAGTTGCTCATATCACGTGCGTTCGAATTTAATTTCCCGACTCTTATGGACTCCTACGGTATGACCGATCATATTTGATGAAGATTCTAAAGAGAAATCATCAATTTATCACAATGAGGTGAGTATATCCACATTCCATGTCTCACAAGTATATCCACACTCCATGTCTCACAATTCAAGCGCATCTAAAGCTTGGAAATTTTTAAGCAAAACACAAACTTTGTATGGAAGCTTGAGCGCTTCAATAAACCCATGAGATGGGATTACTAACTCATGCATCAAAGCGTCTTCTTTTCATCATGTCATTTATGTAAAACTTGATAGCCCAAGTGAAAATGGTTGGTAACCTTTTTGAAGACCAAGTAAGAAGGGAAAATCAAGACACAAAACATCGAAACATAGTTGCATCTGCAATCAATCAGTCTATACGGGTTCAAAGTCCCATACCACTAAACATTCATAAACTATTGATTTTAGTGAATTGTAAAACAATGACGAGGATTAAGCTAGGGTAACATATACAATAAGCACTTTGATGTTTCATCCATTCTTATTAGCAAACCCAAACATAAGGATTTGTATTTTCTATAGTCTTAAATTGCTTTGGTCAAAATTATTATACAAGATGTCTCAACATGTGAAACATAAAACCAATAAAGAATGTAATGGTATCTAATCATGACCACAAGGCTCAAAGAGAATATTCTCTTGGATTTTGGCTTTAACGCACCTTATATGATTAGGGAGGAAGCTTTTTTTTTCTTGAATAGCATCAAAATTCATGCCTAATACACCCAAACATGGTTGATGACACTGACTTCATGACTATGTCTCGTAGATATTAAAAACTTGAAACCTTTATATCTTTATTGTAAACATTTGTCCTGATGGAATACGTAGATATTCATGAGTGGTAATTGTACTCGTATGTTGAAATAGTAGAAAATGTAATCTGAGAAAATATATTCCAACATCCGCTCCATGAAATGCCCAAAGGCATAGATTGGGCATGTTGCCTAAATTTTGACAAGAGAGATTAGGTAGATATAACACCTCCATGTGGTCTATATCCATGACATGCTTGAGGATAGGAGCATTTTTCAATGACCGTCTTGGCCATGTTGTTGAAAAAGTAGACATAATAAATGTCTAAAAAGTAAGACACTACGCAGTGTATGTACAATGATAGGGCATCTTCCAATAGACACAGCAAAAATCCGTTGTCATCCATGCATCACGTAGTTTTCATATGTGTAGGAACAATGAGTTTTAATTTGTTGCAATTAGGGTTGCAGGAAAACACACACAGCTTGGAGAAGAAAAAGAAAGCTCAAGGCACACAACAGAGAGTGTATAACTTAGAGCGCAATGGAAAGATAGATAGCCCTAGATTGATGGGCGTATATACAATGCACGGGGGAAAACCCCTCCAACCAGGACGTACATCAATGCTCTGCACAATATTCCAGACACCCTTTGACACAAGGACATGTTGCATCATATAAGCCCACATAGGGTAATTCTCCCCATCCAATCTTTCCTCGGCAGCAAACATCTTGAACACATATATGTTGTGTCAACCATGGCAAATGTTGCACCTGATGTGAAAACTACCCGAAAAGAGGAGGAACAAAGCGGGAACAACACGTGCTATATAGCACAAACCGTAGAAGATTGTAAGGGACCTGCTATGCAGAAAATGGCACTGACAGAAATTTTGCACAAAATGACAAAATTGCTTGCGTAGCACTGTCTGTAGTGGAAACGGAGGCTAAAATGAGCCCGAATCAAAAATCTAAGCATACCAAGCTCTTTGAGATCTCCTGTAGTATTTATCGACTCGCTGACGCTCACCAAAGCTCACAGAAATCGGAGAAAGTGAACAGGCATGTGCTGGAGCTGTTGCCGATTAAGCAACCTGCTCTGATACCAATTGTTGGAATTAGGGTTGCAGGAAAACACACAGCTTGGAGAAGACGAAGAAAGCTCAAGGCACACAACAGAGAGTGTACAACTTAGTGTGCAATGGAAAGATAGATAGCCCTAGAGTAATGTGCGTATATACAATGCACGCAGGAAAAAGCCTCCTAGTGAGGGAAAAAATGCCCCGACGGTCCTAAGTGTGTTCACACACATCACTACCACATATACATGGTAACATAATCCAGATTTGACCAAACTTCACCAATTGACTTAAATTAGCCCTAGGGATGAGTCTACATTCTGGCAGATGAAAACTACCTTGAAGGTGATGAATCATAATCCATCATATTTCACTAGATCAACTTTGAAAGTTGGGTTTGGATCAACATGATTAATAGGCCATTAGGTAGTGATCTTTTTCAAATTGGATCACTCGTTTGGACTTTGGGTCAAATTTTGCAAATTTCATGGCTATATGTAAAGAGTTTGACTTTTGACTAGGGTTTTGGATTTGGGAATCCACATTTGCTTAGCTCTTTGCATGCTCCTTACTTGTGGTGGATGTACACTACTGTAGGTTTTTGAACTTGTCCTAACTCTTAATACCAGTCATATGTTATCCATTATAGCCAACAATACTTCTTGTGGTAGAACATTGTGAACAAATTGTAAGGTGTCCTTTGACCAATTTGGTGTCGCTTGATACGTACACATCCAAGGTACTCACACAATTTGCTCACTAATGTCAATGTTAGCCATAATGTGAAATTGATGTGGATAATTTTGACTAGTAGTAAGGATGTTGATATTTGCACATTTGAGACTAACTAAGATTCCCTTGTTGGGTGCTTTTATCTCTAGTTACTCATAATTTAGTGGCTTAGTAGTCATTCTCTAATAAGTGGAATAGCTCATGACATTTGCTATATCTCCAGTATCCACCAAAGCTCTAAAAGATTCGTCAGGTGATTGTACAATGACTTTGGCATCTATTCCTCCTATCCAATCATTTGTTGTTTGAATTGCATAAAGTGATGCTAGCAGTGGCAAGCTTTGTCTCGGAACTTCTTGCCATGGTGGTTGGAAGTCAACTTTGTGATTGAGGATGTGGATTTTTGCCTCCTCTTGAGCTTCATGAACTTATTTTTGTTGTTCAATCTTCCATTCTTTAGCAACATATGCTAGCATATAAGATGTAAGTGAAGTGTGGTATTTTTAAAACCTGAAACCATTAGTCTAGTTAGGTGTTTCTTCTCCCTCTAATGTAGTGAGTTTAATGTAACTACTTGGTGATATAGAGTGATATATATATATATATATAGTATCTTCAACGTAATTGAAAGCTGGTACTTCTTAAGCCTGCAACCATTAGTCAAGTTAGGCGTTTGTTCTCCCTCTAATGTAGCAAGGTTAATGGAGCTACTTGGTCATATAAAGTGAATAAAAAAGAATCCATTCCCCTGCTTTTCAAATTTTCTGCATGTTGTGTTAAGGTGTATACCAAGATGTAATCTCCTATCGCAAACTCTTTGTTGATCACGGAATTCATGTGGCATTCTTGGGTGTATATTCTTGCAACAGCTCTAAGTAATGTTTCATCAAGTTCTCCAAGATAACTCAATCCTTTCGATAGTTCATGTCCCATCCATTCTAACTGTGTGGCTACCTATACAATAGGATTTAAGAATTCCAAGAGAGATATAACATTAAGGCCAAGGACCTTATTGAATGGCATTGTGCAAATGGTTACTTTGTATGCAACCCAATATGCCCTTAAAGTTGGATGTAGCTTTTGGTGCCAATCTGGCCTACATATTCACACAATTTTAGTAAGCATCACACAAAAGATCTTGTTTGTGTTTTTAGGTTGTCCACTTGCTTGTGGATGGCACGGTGCTAATTTTTGATGAATTAGTATGGATTTTTTCAAAATATATTCAATCATCTCATTGAAAAAATGGGTTTCACAATTGTTTACTATCTCAATTAGTAACCCATACCACATAAAGGAGTTGAGGTTTCGAGGGAGCTTCGTCTAAATTTTTGATCAACTGAGCAATTTAAAAAAAAAAACTCGGTTTACTTAAAAAACAGTTTTTTGAGCGAGCTTTTCAAAGCGAACTTTTTTTCTTAATCTCTCTCTCTCTCTCTCTCTCTCTCTCTCTCCCACTTGCACATGTGTGTGTGTGTGTGTGTGTGTGTGTGTGTGTGTGAGAGAGAGAGAGAGAGAGAGAAAGAGAGAAGGGGGGAGAGAGGAATATATACACACACACACACATTATGTGTGTGTGTGTGTGTGTATATGTATATATGTGGACATCTCTCTCTATATATATAATATATATATAATAGAGAGAGAGAGAGAGAGAGAGAGAAAGCTCACTCCAAAAACTGATTTTGGAGCAAAGCGAGCCTTTTTTTTTTAATTGCTCAGTTGAGCAAAAATCTGGGGAAAAAATCCCTTTAAAGCTTGCTCCATTCCCATCCCACACATAAAATGTTTTCATATAAAAACTATGCAATTTTTTGAGCTTCCATTCTTTATTAGCTTCAACCCACTCAGTGAGATAATCAATAGCAGTAATAATATGTTTTGCATGTGTTCTATAGGTAGGTGGACCTATGGAACCCACAAAGTTGATTCTCCATTTTTTGAAATCTCTTGCCCCCATCATAAGTCGTAAAGGCATTTCATTTCATTTAGTATAGGTACATTGGTGGGCTAACATTCATCACATCTTTTAACATAAGCTTCGATATTCATAAACATAGTAAGCCACCAAATAGCTAAACCATTACTGCTTTGGTTGCTTTGTCATAAAAACAACCTACTGCTTGACTTGGATATGCTCGTTCAAGTATTGGTACATTTCCACTTTCAATAGCATACATTCTTAATTTTCCATTTTAACCCCTTTTGTAGATATGATTAAAAATCAACTCACAGTCTGGCTTCCGATTCAATTGATTTGATCCTTGATTTACTCAATCTCTTTAGAATGGTTTGAGTCGTTAAGTATTCTACAACATAGCTACATCACTTAGGTGTTACCATTGTTTGGAGCATAGTAAAATGATTTTGTGATGGTTTAGCACAACATTGTATCCATTTGTCTACATATTTATCAAATGGTCATCTTCATGTTTGGCCAATATACACCTAGCTACATTAGGGGTATGCACTTTCCCATTAGAGAACAGTGTTTTGGATATGCACTTGAGCTAAATAAACAGGTTTCATGAAAAATCTTTGTCCAATTAGGAGATTTCAAAATTGGAGGAAAAGTCAAGAATTTATTAACTTGGAACAAAGATTTTTCACATTCTTCTGTCCAATAAAAAATTGTAATCAATTGGTAAAGAGATATTGAAACTATTGCATACATGTATATGAATCATCAATAATATCCACAATGGCGCATAAAGACATGTACCTCTTTCACTCTCATAGACTTAGGTAATTCTACAATCACCTTAATTTTCTCAAAGTCTGTGGGAAATTTGGTTCTTAGAGACTAAACAACCAATGAAGACACAATTTTCAAGGTTCAGACAAATAATGTAAATTTTGTAATTTTCAAACACATTTAAAAGATATTGGTCTTTTCTTAACAAAGAATGAATGCATAGGTCATCCATGTACATCTCTAAGAATATCTATAGATATTCTTTGAATGCGTGGCTTATCAATCCGTGAATGGTAGCTGATACATTAGTCAAGTCAAGTGGCATGACTCCATAGGCATATATACCCCATTCAATTGCAAAAGCTATTTTATGTTGATCCTCAGGTTTGATTGCCAACTAATTGTATCTTGAGAAGCCATCTAAGAAGCTATAAGCTTCTTTACGAACCACTCTTTTTGGTATGTTAATTATAGGAAGAGGATAATTGTCTTAGGTGATTACAAAATTCACCTTCTTGAGGTTGACACATACTCTTAATATTTTGTTTTTCTTGGGCACAACCATAATTGACAAGATTCAATTAGCATGTTTTATCTCATAGATGAACTCTGCTTCTTTTGGTTTGTCTATTTTCTCCTTGATTTTTCTAGCACGTGACTCATGATAACTATAGGGGCATTATCTACTTGGTCTAGCATCGATCGTCGTATTAAGGGAAATTGTATTTTGACAAATGTCAGGATCCACTGCCTTAAGGTCTTGGTATGACCAAGCAAAAACATTTCTATATTCCTCGATCAGACTCTATAGCAGGTTATTGATTGCCTCGTCTATATATGCATTGCAAGGGCAAATGTCAGTTGTAGTCGCACAACTGACTAGATCTATACATAGCTTAGAGTCTACACATTGGAAGGCAATTAGGCGGATCTTTTGCTATTTGCATGGCACTATACATCTTGGGTTGTTTTATCCCAAAGGGGGGTTCATTACTAGCAGATTTACATGCTTTTTTAGACCTAGATTGGACTAGTTGCGATGACACACGTGTCCAATATTGGTTTTTTATCATGCTCATTAGCTCATGCATATCTTGATTGAGTAAGAAGCAGCTTATATTGGCTATTTCAAATTGAGTACAAGCTGAGTACAAGGAAACTTTCACTGCTATGGTTGAGTGTGTTTGGCTCATACGCCTTTAGACTGACTTGGGTGTTGGACGGTAGTTTACCACCACTACTTACACTAACAGTCAGAGTGCTTTGGCAATTGTGAGGAACCAAATGTTCCATACTCACAAAAAGCTCATTAAGGTACATTATCATTATGTCACAAAAGCTTTGCCTCATGATAAGTTCAAAGCTTTTTCGCAAAGCTTTAGTGAGGCTTTAGTCTAACTCCCCTTTCTGGATTGATTACATTGAGTTTAGCACCTCCATATACATGAGTCTAGCTTGCGTGCACCACATCACTCCCAAGGGAGATTTGTTACCATATTATGGTCTCACTTTCATGATTTTCCCAAACCTCTCGAGTAGAGGTGCCCATTTTTCCATTGTCTTCCCAGTCTTTTGGAGGCGCTATAGTTGATAGAGAAGGAGGGACATCCTCTTCCTCTCCATGACATTTTTCAAAGACGTCTTCCTAGATTTGGAAAATCAATTGCTCATCAAGCTCTTTTGTTTTTTAAAAAAAATTGAGAGACATTTTACCAATGAGGCACTCCTCTTTCAATTTTGGAACCACAAGATCACATAGGTGGGGTGGTGGATCACATTGCTCCAAGATGTTTTGGTGACAAAAGGAAATCTATAGTAAGGCTTTGAAAATGGTTTCAAAGTAGCCAAAGTGATCTCTATGAGATTTTGCTCCAAGACGGTTTCCAATGTTTTGGTAACATAAGGCAATCTATAATAAGACTTTGAAAATGGTTTAAAAATAGCCAAAGTGATCTCTATGAGATTTTGGTTGTAAGGAAAATGTACCTCCTCTTCTAGAGCACATAGATATTCTTCCAATTTAGTGCATAGGTCCTAAGAGAGGGCTACTCGGGACTCCATTGCAACCTTGATGGCATTAAGACCATCATCTATCTTGTCAAACACTGAAGATCTTATGGATGGGACATTGAAACATATGACACCATCTTAGCTATCTTTGGTTTGTTTTTCACATGATTGTGTTGAGTTTTTTGGGTATTTTGTTCTCAAGTTGAGGTCAAGGTTCTAACCAAAGAGGTCTAACTCTTTGACTACTTCTGGTTCTCTTCTGCTTAGAACAATGGGAAGAATTGGCTTCAAGAGGGAAGGTTTGTTGGGCTCGCATGATTGAGCCCTCATGACTACCCTCAACTGTGTCAATCTTTTGCTTCTAAAGTTGAGGGTGAGCCCAAAACTTGGATCATATTTAATCCTGTTTTGGGAGGGTTATCCTCCTTTGGTTTACATGGACAATTTTAGTTTAGGTGGTTGATATGACACTCCCTACAATACCTCTAGGCTATTGGCCAGACATTTTCCTTATCATAGGGGTAGTCTCTCATTGAGTGATTACCACCACATTTGAAACATGCATCACTTTCTTAAGGGATTTTGAAGTTGTGGTCTTCTTAGCATTGGGATTCTTGCAACTCATAGGGTTCAATATTAAAGCAAGTGCAGGCCCATCAGTTGCAGACTCGTAGCAGCTACTAGTTTTTGTGTGGTCCTAAGTACATATGTAGGATCAAAGGCATGTTTGTAGTAACTAGTCATAGAAATTAGGTCTCTTTGTTTATTGCCCTTTTTTTCTAGAATCACATCCACATATCCCAAATCCATAGCCCTAGGAAGTGGTGGTTGTACCCTTAGAATTGGGGTTGGTTGTGATGAGCTCCCTTAATTGATTGGTCTCCCCACCCCTGGGGTGGTGGAGGGTTAGGCCTTCTCCTAAGGTCATTCAATCCATGTGCTCTAATCACAAAATTTTGAGTGTCGTGTGACTACCAATTTCATCTTGAGTAATATTTGTACTTGTTTGGTGGTTTCTCGTGGGACAGTTACTTGCATAGATTCTATAAACATAGGCTCTATGGTAAGACGGCTGGTTCCATATGTAATATCTTAGAAGTCTTCTAGATCCATGTTGCATATGCCATAGCACTTGACATCTACTTTTAGCTCAATGATAATTCAATCTTTATTCTTCGTATGTTCACATGTCACAATATTTCCTAGGTCCTCCTTGGTGGAGGGGCCTTGCACATGCTGCATATGCCATAGTACTTGACATCTACTTTTAGCTCGCTTTTTAACTATGCTATCTCTTTGAGCAATTGCTCTTCTTGTTGGACCCGCATCAAGGCAAGGTCTCGTCTTTGTGATTGTTCTAACTTCAGCTCGAGATCCTTGTTTCTCTTTTCGAAAGTCTTATAGACTTCATCTGTACCTTTGATTGAAGCGACAATAGGATTTTCTCTTATCTGTCTCAAAAATGTTGCCTGATCATTGATCCTTTGCTCAGAGTACTGCAAAAAAGCATTTGCTACATCGACCTGCACTTGGAATCTTTTGTACTGACAGAGTAGTGGTTAGAAGTTCATTGGTTACTTTTGTCAGCTGTTGATCTTTGCTTTTGCAGGCATCAGACAATTTAGTTAGAAGCTCTCGCAACTCTTCCATTTCTTTCTGCTGCTTCTCTTTTGCTAGTTGATGTTGTTCTGCTTCATCTTTTAGCTCTTTGATCTGTCTTTGGAGATCTAAAATAATGTTCATTCTGTCATCCAGCTCTCCTTGTAGAGCATCAATGGCAAGTTCCCTAGCCTTAGCACTTCGGCTAAGTGCTGCTATTCGCATCTTATCTGTCATCAGCTGCATCTGCTTGGCAAACAACGGGATTCACATTGCCAAAATGCAAACAATTCAAAAGAATGACGAGACTTGGAATATATTGGCCTCATATGCAATAGATTGTTCATGACTATGTGAGTTGATGGATGCTTGTGCAATTCAAGCACCGATAGAACATGCAACTCTATTCAGACTAGCAGATGCATGCAAGTGGAGTAAATACATTGTGGATTCCTTGGAAAGTGGAGTCTTGCTAGAGAACATGAGTAGATCCAGATTAAAATTGATCCAAAAAGAAGCTGAGGACTACGTAATAATTGAATATCACCTCTATCGAAGAGAAATGATAGACAATTACATATTGGTGTAGCGAAAATTGAGTACATACTAATTATGGAAAAAACACATGCAGGAATTTTAAGCGGTCATTTCTTGAGGCTTCGTGGATGCCTTGGCTGTTTCTGGTTGGGTTGTTGTAGAAGGTCCTACCTCAGTTTGTTCTTTTTCTTTTGGCTGTTCAAATTTGGCCTCTTCATGATGTTCAAGCTCTTTTTCCTTGGTTTCCTCACCCTCATTTGGTTTAGCTGTTAGTAAAGGGTTTGGGCTTGGCATTGGTTGGTCTTCTTGCTCTGTAGTGGGTGAAGTGGGTTTCAGAGACATCTCCCCCTGGTCGTGATGTGACTCACTTTGTTCAGTAGTCTCGGCTTGTCTTTGTTGCTCGGTCGCTTCTTCCTTTGCTTTCCTTTCAACTTCTTGAGCTTCTTTCAACTTTAAGGCTTCTGCCTCTGCATACATGCGCTCAAGAAAATCTTTGGGATCCTTTGTTCCTTTTCGTGCATGGGTCTTGGTTTTGGGTCCTCTTATATCTCTTGGAACCCATCTTTCAGGGTCCTCACTTGCAGCTTGGCGGCTCCTTTCATAAGTCTGCTTTTCTCTTTCAAATCTCGCCTTCTTTTGCTGAGGTTCTTCTTGGTGTGGCGGCTACTGCTTTCTTTTTCATTTCTTCAATTCTTGTCCGTCTTTCTTCCTTGTTCGAGCTTTCACTACTATGAGCTTCATGGGAGCTTTTTGCAGATTCTTCATCTAACTTATACACTCTCTTTGTTGAACATGTGGTTCTTGGAGAAGGTTGAGCAGCCACACTCTAGGTGTTCTGATCTGGGGCTGATGACAAATTTCAACCATTCCAATAGCATGATATGCTATTCTTGTCAGATATTTCTTCAGGAGCGCCCATATATGTGATTTTGTTGGGTTAAAGGCCCGTGTGCCCGGCTGCCCGTTGTTCAGCCGCCCATGTACAGCCATTCATTTACTCATTCATAATAACTATACTCAGAACTACACATTGTAGTGTGAGTACCGCCCCGCCACACACTGCGTCTATCCCCTTCTTCGTGCTGGCTCTCTGTGTGTGTGCTCTCCGATCCCAACAAGTGGTATCAGAGCTTGGTAGTGAGAGCATTGAGAGCTTCATCATCATTGTTGAGTGTGTTGAAACTTGATGCTGTTTCATTGCCGTTTTTCGGTTTCGCGCACGCGCGCATTTCTAAAGAGCAGAAGGTTTTTCTGAGCTTGGCATTGGAAGGTTCAGCACTCCGCGAGTATTTTCAACAGGTGACCTGGGGTTTAACCCCCCTTTCGGAGCCATTCGTGCCATCAGAAATCCCATCCGAGCTACAGACTAGGAGCTGCGTTTTTCAGCTCTCTTTGGTAGTTTTCTGCTGCCAGAGCTTCCATAGCCATTACAGGTGCCATTGTTGTAGTGTCTTCCACTTACGTGAGCCCACAGCTCATTTGAGAGTGTGTAGCCTCTTCTTGGAGTGGCCTCATACACACAGATAGAGTGGGAGTTTGGCGACATTGTCTTCTTCGACTACAGGTACAGGTACAGGTGCAGGTACAGGTACAGGTACAGGTACGGGTACAGGTTACAGGTTACAGGGAGCTTTGGATACAGGTTTCTTCTGTGGTTACAAAACATGTATTTTGACTGTGGGACAGCCATGCATATGGTTGTGGTTTGAGTGGGAGCTTCTACTCTTCTGGGCAATCTGTTTATGCGTGTTCTTGAGCTACAGGTTGACATCATCTATGTATGTTGATGGATGTGGATATGGCAGTTTGACAGACACTCTTTATGCATGATATTGTGGAGATTTGGTTCACTTATACATAGAGCGGGTTTGCTCTTGCTTGCAGTGTTGCGGTTTGAGTACGGACAGGTACTCGGTTGACAGTAGAGATTGGACTTCGTTGAGCTTGTGCATTGGTTATATGCTCACTTGGATCCATTTATGCTCACGGATTTGTGTAAGCTTGGTCAGCTTATGAATCTATTGTGGTTATTCAGACATGGAGTATGTTTATGCCTCTATGACAGCTCATTGTTGATGCATTTTGTGGCACGGTTTGCCTAGGCCGGTTGAGTTACAGGTGTCACGGGTTTATGCATTTGTTTGTGGATTTCTACGTACGTTTTTTGACCATATTATGGGCTGATTTATACTCTATGCGTTTGCTCTTTGATTGAGCAGCAGGTGTTGTCAGATTTGCAACACTACTTTGTTGTGACAGTTTGTTGGTTGGTTACAGGTTTCTCATTGTTGCATTCTTGTTGTAATGGGCACTAAAGAGGACACAATTTTCAATATTGAGAAATTGGATGGTGCTAATTTCTCATATTGGAAAGATCAGATTTGGGATGTCTTGGTGCAGAAGAAACAGATTCGACCTCTAAAGTTGCAGGGAGTTAAGCCAGAGAACATGGAGAGGGATGATTGGGAGGAGTTGGATGAGATGTGCAGGTCTACCATTAGGATTTCCCTTTCAAAGTCTGTTTATTACAATGTGAAAGATGCACAGGGTGGAGCTTATGAGCTATGGCAGCGGATTTGCGATATGTATGATAAGCATTCGGCTGCTTCTATGGTGTATTGGATTAAAAAGCTTATTGATTTGCGAATGGAGGAAGGTGCTTCCATGAATGCGCATTTGAATGAGTTCAATACAATTTTCAGCCAACTTGCTACGCAGGAAATTACGTTTGAGGAAAATGTAAAAGCTATGTTTTTACTTGTCACATTGCCTGAGTCATGGGACACATTTAGGACAGCCATAAGTAACTCGGTTCTTGCGAATGAGTTGACAAGTACTAATGTGGAGTCTAGTCTTCTCACGGAAGAGATTAATCGAAAGAATAATGCAGGTAGTAAGTCTTCTAGTGCAATGGTTGTCAGAGGCAGGACTATGGACAAGTATAAGTCCAACAGGGGTAAATCTAGAAGCAAGTCCCGTGCAGGCACAAGTAAAAAGGATGTGGAATGTTTTCATTGTGGTAGAAAAGGCCATTTCAAAAAGGATTGTTACAAGTGGAAAAGGGAAAATGGAGATGGTAAGAAGAAAGACCATGATGCTAAGGACAAGCCTAAATCCAATGTCAAGATTGAGGAGTTAAATGCAACACAGGGAGAGTGTAGCTCTCAAGATGACCATGTATGTGCTCCGACTAGTGCTACTAGTGAAGAGCTTGGTGATGTGTTGCTTGCATCCTATTTTGATGACGCTTTTCTTCTCACTCATGAGCGTAGTATGCCTATGGATTGGGTCATTGACAGTGGTGCTTCTTTTCACGTTACGCCTCATAGGTCGTGGTTTCATGACTACGATGCTTCGAGCACAGGTACTGTCAGGATTGCCGATGGGCGTTCTATGCAGATTCATGGCATTGGGGATATTCATTTGGCTATGCCAAACTCTACTACGTTTGTCTTGCAGCGTGTGCGTCATGTGCCGGCTCTTGCAAAAAGCTTGATTAGTGTGGGTCAGTTGGATTCACTTGGTTTCAATGTATCTTTTGGTGATGGAGGTTGGAAGATCACTAAGGGCAGCCTTGTTTTGGTTAAAGGTGCTAAGAGGAATACGTTGTATTCCCTTTGTATAGCTAGTGTGGCTGATCACATTGTGGGGATCACTGAGCAACCTCCTGCTTCTTTATGGCATCAGCGTTTGGGGCATATGTCACTAAAAGGTTTGAAGTTGTTGGCACGTGCGGATTACATTCCCGTTTCAGATTTTGGTGGTTTTGAGTTTTGTGAGCATTGCCTTTATGGTCGACATGCTCGGTCTTCTCATAAGAAAAGTGTTCCACACAGATCTTTGGAAAAGCTAGCTTTGGTGCATAGTGATGTATGTGGGCCGATGCCCAATGCTTCTCTTGGAGGTGCTATGTACTTTGTTACGTTCATTGATGATGCTAGCAGGAAGGTATGGGCATACCCCATTCGTAAGAAGGATATGGTGTTTGATATATTTAAGCAATGGTTGGCTCTTGTTGAGAACCAATCAGGTTGTAAGTTGAAGTGCTTACGTACGGACAATGGGGGTGAATTTATGTCTCATGCTTTCACAACATTATGTGTTGAGAAGGGTATACGGCACGAGCTTAGTGCTCCCTATACACCTCCTCAAAATGGTGTGGCAGAGCGCATGAACAGGACTATACAGGAAAAAGTCCGTAGTATGCTTTCTATGGCTGGTTTGTCAAATGGATTGGGCTGAAGCTGTTGCCACTTCTGTGCATTTGATAAATCGTTCACCTAGTGTTCCTTTGGGCTTCAAAGTGCCTGAAGAGGTATGGACAGGTTTGCCACCTTCGTATGGTCACCTTCGTGTTTTTGGCTGTGAAGCTTATGTACATGTACCTAAGGCAAAACGCAGTAAATTGGATCCAAAGAGCAAGAGATGTATCTTCTTGGGTTATGGTAGCTCTAGTGAGATGGGTTATCGATTGTGGGATCCTATTGACAGGAAGATTGTGCGCAACCATGATGTTGTTTTTCATGAGGACTCTATGTATAGAGCATCACCGCGAACGGTTGAGGTTCGGCGTGTGATATTTGAGGAGGATGGTCATCGGTATGATGGTCCCATGGCTGCTCGTGGGCAGCCCATTGACCCTCAAGTGGGAGATCAGCCCTTGTTGGGAGATCATGTAGATGTGGGACAGCCAGATCAGCCCTTGTTGGGAGATCATGTAGATGTGGGACAGCCAGATGCACCTCCTGCACAGTCTTTGAGGCGTTCAGAGCGGCGTGCAAGACAGCCTCAGCGTTTTGTGCCTTCTATGGATTATGTATTGTTGACTGATTGCGGGGAGCCATCATGTTATGATGAGGCCATGTCTAGTGTTGACAAGCTCAAGTGGGAGCAGGCTATGCAGTCAGAGATGGATTCGTTGATCCAAAATAAAACGTGGGAGCTTACTCCTTTGCCAAAGGGTAAGAAGGCACTACCATGCAAGTGGGTTTACAAGATAAAATTGTGTTCAATGGATGCAAAGCCTAGGTACAAAGCAAGGCTTGTGGCTAAAGGATTCAAGCAACAGAAGGGCATTGATTTTGACGAGATCTTCTCCCCAGTGGTGAAGATGTCTACTTTGCGTATGTTGTTTGCCTTGGTAGCTACAGAAGACATGGAGTTGAAGCAAATGGATGTAAAGACAGCTTTCTTACATCCGGACTTGCACGAGGATTTGTACATGGAGCAACCAAGAGGGTTTGTTATTCATGGTTCAAAGAAGATGGTATGCCGGCTTCTTAAGACCTTGTATGGGCTGAAGCAATCATCTCGTGAATGGTATCGTAAGTTTGATGCATTCATGAGTTCATTGGGTTATGTACGCAGTTATGAGGACCCATGCCTCTATACTCGCAAGGCTGCAGATGGTAGTCTTATTGTTTTGGTTTTGTATGTGGATGACATGCTAATCGTAGGGAAGTGTATTTCTGATGTGGATGCCTTGAAACATAGGCTACATGAGACCTTTTCCATGAAGGATCTTGGGATGCCAGTCATATTTTGGGTATGCGGATCACTCGTGATCGTTCTCGCAAGATGCTCTTTCTTAGTCAGAAAGAGTACATTGACAGGGTGCTTGAACGTTTTCATATGGAAGGGGGGAAGGCCATTAGTACCCCGTTGCCTCCATATGTAAAACTCAGCCATGATGACTGCCCTCAGACAGATTTGGAGACTACAGAGATGTCTCAGATTCCCTATGCGTCGGCTGTTGGTTCCTTGATGTATGCCATGGTGGCTACGCGTCCAGATCTTGCTCATGCAGTTGGTGTGGTTAGCAGGTACATGTCTAACCCGGGCAAGCGTCATTGGGATGCAGTGAGAGGTATTCTCAGATACTTGAGAGGGACTTCAGAGTTGTCCCTATGTTATGGTGAGAAGGATATGTCTGTTTGCGGATATACAGATTCAGACTATGCAGGGTCAGTGGACTCGAGGAAGTCTACTAGCGGCTATGTGTTCACAGTTGCAGGTGGACCGGTTTCGTGGGCATCACGTTTACAGCCATGCGTTGCTTTGAGCACTACAGAGGCTGAATATATGGCTGCCACTGAGGCTGCCAAGGAGGCCGTATGGCTCTCACGACTAGTGGGAGATCTTGGTATGGCTTGTGATGCTCCGATTCTACATTGTGATAGCCAGAGTGCCATAGCATTGGCACGGAATCCTGTCTTCCATGCGAAGACAAAGCACATTGAGGTGAGGTATCACTTCATACGAGAGGTGCTAGAGGACAAGCGCATAGAGCTTGTCAAGGTACACACTGACGATAACCCTGCTGATCTACTCACGAAGTCGTTAGCCTCACAGCGGTTTGCACACTGCAGATCGCTGATGGGTATGGATTGACTTCTTTTGCTGTACTTTGGCCACTTTAAAGGCACACTGCCTTTAAGTGGGAGATTGTTGGGTTAAAGGCCCGTGTGCCCGGCTGCCCGTTGTTCAGCCGCCCATGTACAGCCATTCATTTACTCATTCATAATAACTATACTCAGAACTACACATTGTAGTGTGAGTACCGCCCCGCCACACACTGCGTCTATCTCCTTCTTCGTGCTGGCTCTCTGTGTGTGTGCTCTCCGATCCCAACAGATTTTTCCTTCTTTCTTTGTGCCTTTCAATGTTGTAAGCACATACTGCGTGTGATCAATTACCTGCCTGGTTGTCGACTTCAACACTTGAGTGAAGGTGGTCGCAACCGCATGGTTTGGGGTGGTGTACTGTGGCGGTCTCTTTGATAAGAAGTGGAAGTGTTGATGGTATAGGCGAGCTGGTTCTTCCACTTGCCTTTGGATGAGATCGAAAAAGGTGGTAGCAGCAGTCTCTTTGGTAAAAGTGCCTGCTGTCTTTCTATCTCTGGCCCGCATGGTCATACCTTCAGTTGGCAACTTCAGTGCCTCGGCCACTATCTCCTTAGTGATAACCACTTCTACTTTTTACCCTTGTTGATTAGTGATTTGGGCTCACCCATCTTCTTTGATCGTAAACAGTAATTCATATGCCTTCTGGAAATCCACGCCGCATGGTTCCTGGTCATAGAAGTCTCTTAGGCCTAGCCTTCTGTTGGCTTCTTTGGCTTTGCAGCTACATCATATATCTCCTTTGGTAGCATTTGCAGTTCCACTTGGTGTCCTTCTTCTCTCTTGAACATGCGAGTGAAAACCGTGGTGTTGTTTTCTTCAAGCTGTTCCTTAGACAAGTAAGTTGCTTTTGTTGTCTTCACTGAACTTGGGTCTAATTGGTAGGGTGACAACTCTTGCAACTTTTCTTTCTGAGACACCCTTTTATTTGCCTTCTTGGCAGCTTGCATTGCTCCTGTTAAGTGAATACAGTGCTAAAGTTAGAAAATTCTGCAAATTCTGCTCTGAAATGCCCTGAGTCTGAATTGTTGACAAATGATGTCCATTTTGTTTCAAATCAATTTTGGAGCATGCATAGATGCATAAAAACAAGTAGAGATCAAAATCATACAGTTCATGCAAAAAATTGCAACAAAAGTAAATAATCCCGATTATTTACAGCTGGGGATTTTTTCCAACTTTTTGTATTTTTGACATCGTGGGCTTGAAATAGCATTTAGGTACTCTGAGTGAAGTGTGGGCTCATTTGAGTGCACTCGGTGGAAATGGTGCCAGATTTAAGCTTCCAGACTCTGAAACAATAGAGATAAAGAGATTTTGAGTTTTAGAGATCCAAACTTACTCAAACTTGATCAATGGACTTGGGAAATTCTGTTCTTTGGTCCCATAAGGTCAAATTTGTAGATTTCACCCATTTTGGCAAGAAAGTAAATAATTGCGATTATTAACTTTTCATCAAAATGTGCATTTTTTGTTGCAACTTGGTTCTAGGCATGATGTATGAGATATGGGGTTATTTGGATCAAAAAATGTGACAGATAACTCAAAATTTGGATTGGAAAGACTTTGGTGCATTTTTTGACGATTTCCAAGTTTTTCTTGATCATTTTGGCTCATACTTGAAATGTGGCATGTAATAGATGTGTACAAGTGATAGGTGAAGTGAAGATATCATTTTCAAGCCAAACAAGCACAAAAGTAAATAATCGCGATTATTTACAACAATCAATTTTCTTGCAAGACTTGACAATTTGATGACCTAGACATATTCAATACATCTAAAACAAGTCCTAAAATGAATTTGGTAAAGTTTTGTCATGTCGGCATCACTTCTGCTCTTATCGACTCTGAAATCATCAATTTTTGTGACTAGATGGCATGTGCAGTTGGTTAGTCACTTTTGAAGCTATGAACTTGTCCGCTACATAGTCTTGATGCTACCCATCCAGTTTGGGCCCATTTGGAGTCAGTTTGACTTCATATGTCAATTTGACGATTTGTAGCCTTCGAGCTGTTTTCTGTTGTTTGAGAGCTTGCCTTGACTGTTTTCATGAAACCATCCATGTACATTGTGTATAGACCCAGTTTATAAGCTATTCGTGGAGTCAGAATTCAATTCTGGCATCTCCCAAAAACCTAGATTATTTTCTTAGGACCCCCTTGACCCCTATCAAATGGTCATCCGGTGATATGGAAATGTTCTATTATATAGGGGCATGCTACAGTTCAAGTCTCGTCCAATTCGATTGAGCTGACAGGTCGCTATGGTCAATCTTGGGTCGTAGGACTTCGTGTACTGTTGGGTTTTTAGGTTTTTTTTCCTGAGCCTAGACTTGCTACCTGGCCATATATAATTGCTCATTGATAAGCTTAGAACTTACCTCTCATGTCTTGTGTGAGAGGTGCTGTAAATGGACGACTGTGAACTCCGAAAATCGCGCGCGAAGAAGATCAAGAGCTCTCTTCTCCAAGAGTGACTAGTGGAAATGAGGTGATTTTGGGCTACCTTGGATATCTATACTTGGACTCCCCAAACTATTTTTCCCCAAATTCCCCTGTTAGTCCTACTAGGCCGTAAAATCTATGTTAGACTCAAAAATTTCTTCAATCGGATTCCGTTATCTCATTTTGCAAGAATTTGCGGAAAGTAGGCCTTGGCAGCCTAATTTAGGCTTCCCGTTTTCCTCTGTAGATTTGATTGAAATTTTTTGTGCTTGCCGCCTTGTCCTTCTAATCATTCGCATATCTTTAGTTTATCCATTTGAGCTCATTTGCTATTGATTATTAAATTTTGACATGTTTATTGAAAAAATTAAAGAAAATAATAAAATATACTAAAAAAGCAAAGTGAAAAATCAATAATTAGGAAAATCCTTTGAACAACACTACTTAATTGTTTTTTGGTGAATTTCTCCATTTTCAAGTCCCATTTTTAAAAAAAATGATGAAAATAACTTTTAAAAATCAATTTTTGATGATTTTTTGATAGGATTTACAATATTTACACTCATCAGGGAGATGTTATCAATTAGATTTTCCCCATTGATGATTTTGTAAGGGAATTATTAGGTAATTATACAAAAAATTAGACGTTAACATCCAACTTTTTCCTCCCTCTTCAAACATTTCCTTAATTACTTAGTTCCCTTCCACCCCTCATAGATGGCGTACTCCAAGACAACTGTGTGCATGGGTTGAACAATCGTGCCTATGCATAGCCTTAGTTGGCTCTACCATGCTTTGAATATGAATGCAATTCAAACCATTATGCTGTGCAAGAGTTGGGTCTTGAGTAATTAACTCAAGGGTTTTCGAGGTCGAGGTTTCCTTTTGCTGTCTCCCAAAGAGAAAATCTTGTAGTTTGTGTTCTCTTTGCTTTATTGTACCCTCAGGATACTTTGGCATGCTTATTTCCTGAGCTGTCGGTACCAACAATGATGGTTTTTGAGCTTTTACTCGCCATTGGTATCTTGATTTTTCTTCAATGAAATGTTGTGCTTGAGTGTTTTGAGACGTAACTCTCCATTGCTTCATCGATTTTATAGTTTACGGAGAAGATAAGTGCTCGTTTTTTCTTCAAATCCATTTTGATTTAGGTTCGTTGCTTGGAGATGCTCTTCTTTGTGTTTTGAACCTTGGAATCATCTTTGGTACAATCGATGATGTTTTGGGCATCCAAATTTGAAACGGCTTGTCCTTAAGTTGTGCTTTTGGTACCCATATCTGCCTGACTCCTTGCATGCTACTTGGAGCATTTGCTTGTCTATAGGATGGGGAAGATTGATTGCTTCGGGTTTGTTCTGGTGGTAACCTCGTTTCCATTCCTCTTTGCTTGGTGAAATTGGAACAATGAGTTGTCCGCCTTTAGGTGATAGCTTGAGATGATTGGTATCCCAATCTGGTATTGCCTTGTACATCCGCATCCATGAGATTCCAAGAATCATTGTTTCATTCATGTGTTCATCTTGTAAGCATACAAATTGATGAGGGCATGAACATCCATGTACTATCACATTTAAGTAGACTATTCCCAGTGTCGGTGTTGGGTTCTTGTTGTATCCTTTAATTGCCGATATTCCTAAAGTCAAAGATTGATTCGTTGCTTTCTTGTACGTGGAATAACTGACTGCATTTACTTGAGCTCTTGTTTCGACCAATGCATTTTGTGCTATGATTGTTCGGCTATACATCGATGCGAAGGTCCATTCCATCTAACCATTCATCATCCGTTGACACTTCATCTTTTTGTAATTCCCATAGTCGTTCATCTAGTTCTAGAGTGTTGATGATGGGAATAGGTATTTGTTGATTTTTGAGAGAAGCTTCCCTTTTGAGTACTTGAAGCCGAGCTTCCTCTTGGGCTTCATCTTAAAACCTGTTGTCATTTTATCTTTCTTTGCTTTGCTGCATGCATCTTTTCTAGCAATTCATTGGTCAGTGGCAAATTTTACTTTTTTAAACGGCATCCACTAATCCAATTAGCCATTGGTTCACCATCTAGGGTGGAGAACTTAATTGCTTCACTTGGAGATATGTCTTCAATGATAAACGATCCGTTTTCCTTTTTCTTAAACTTGGAGATCTGTTGCTTAAGGGAGTATACTAAAACTAAGTCCCCTTTTTTGAAGATTTTTGTAACTAGATGGGAATTAAAAAACAGTTTTTATTTCCGCTTTTGTGCATGACGTGAGCTACAATAGTTAGCCTTTGCTCATCAACCTTTTCTAAATCTTCAAGCCTCTCTGACAATTCATGTCTAGTCCACTCAAGATCCTTAGCTACCCTTAGTGTCGGCAATAGAAATTCTATCGACAGTATGTCATCCAGACCATAAACAAGGTTAAAGGGTGTAGCATTTAAACCTGTCTTGAATGAAACTCTATAAACCCATAGAGCGGCATGGAGATTCATTTCCCAATCAGTCTATCCTGAACTAACCACTTTAGTCAATATCGAGCTAAGAATTTTATTCGTATGCTCAACTTGTCTATTTGCTTGTGGGTGATAGGGAGCTGATTTGTTATGGATAACCATAAATTCATTAAGCAGATACTCAATTACCTCATTGAGGAAGTGAGTTCCCCTATCACTGACAATTTGTGTTGGCAGTCCATATCTTGTGAACACATTCTCATATAAGAATGCAGCTATGGTTCTCGCATCATTCTTTTGGGTTGCTTTAGTCTCTGCCCACTTGGTCAAATAGTCCGTAGCTACAATGATATATTGAGCTTGGGTTCTATTAGCAAGCGGTTGTATTGGCCTAACAAAATCTATAACCCATTTTGCAAAAGCTTTGGTCCCCATCATTGATCTTAAAGGCATGCTATCTACATGGTTGGCATTTTAGCTCATTGAGATGCATCACATCTTTGAACATATTCCTTGACATCTGCAAAAAGTGTTGGCCACCATATGCCTACCATTAAGATCGCTCTTGCGGTGGTTTCACTAGAAAAGTGACCTCCATCTTATCCAGCATGTGCTTGTTCTATAATGGGAATATATTCATCTTCATTTGCACAAAGACGCAGATGTTGATCCTTTCCTCTTTGATACAACTGATTTCCAATAAGAGCATAGTCTCTTGCTTCAGTTTCAATTGCTCTTTGGTGACGTTTACTCATATCCTCAGGAAATGTTCGCCTTGATAAGTAAGTAACTAGATAGTTACTCCACTTAGGAATGAGTGATATTCGGAACAATGTCACATGAGGTATGGGTGCATGTTTCTGGCATTGAGGATATTTTTTTACAAATGAGTGAACATCACTCCTCATGGTTGGCCAAAACACTCCAAGTCTCAAGATCCGTTGCATAGTTTGGTCTTCCGCAAAGTGAAGTCCCACTATGTTAATATGTGTTTGACTTAGGTATTGGGTTTTCTTCTCAGGATTAATGCACAAAAGCAATATTCCATCTCAATTTCTTTTATAGAGCCTTCTAGCTAATAATTGATACATAGCCGATTGCTCAATTAATGTGATTGTAATAGGAAGTGGTATTTCAAAATCAACTTGAGCTATGGTCATCAACGATACCATATTTTCTGACCATCAGGGTATCATTTCCACGGAGAGCAGATATGCATATGGTAGATCATCGTTTACTCCCTTGGGTGGTTCTCCTGAAACAATCCTTGATAAATGATCTACTCTTTGGTGAGTGGTGCCCTTTTTGACAACTACAGTGAAATCAAATTTTCAAAAGAATGATGAACCATCTCATTATTCTTCCTATGTTGCATGGCTTGTTGACCAAGTACAATAAGACATGGTGGTCCACAAAGAACACAAATTTGTTAGCTAATAGGTAATGTCTATAATTTTTTACGACATAGATCATTCCTAATCCTTCCCTTTCGCTGGTGTATAGTTTTTCTCTGCCATATTCAACTGTCTACTAGCATAAGAAATAGGAAAATCAATTTTTCTGTCTCCTGATTGAGCTAGTATACACCCAATGGAAAAATTGGGACCATCTACATGTATGTGGAATATCTTTTTCCAATCTGGTGCTTTCAATATTGGGTCTGAAGTGAGAGCTTGCTTAAGCTTCATGAAGGATTCTTCACACTCATCAGTCCATTAAAAAAGTGTAATCAAGTTGTACATGGATTTTGCAATTATAACGTACATGTAAACGAATCGTCTGTAATATCTGCAATGTCCCATGAAAGCTTGAACCCCTTTGACTGTTTTAGATCTAGGCAAATCAGCAATAACATGAAGTTTATCCATATCAGTAGATATGACATTCTTAGACACTATATGTCCAAAAATTTATCCTTGTCCATCCATAGATGGACACTTTTTAGGATTTAAGAAAATCTTATAAAGTCTACATTTTTTGAATACCTTTTTGAGGTGTTCAAAATGATCAGCCCGGATTGATGAATGTACACATAGATGATCCATATATACTTCTAAAAAATTCGAAAGATACTCCCTAAAAGCATGGCTCATCAATCTTTGAAAGGTGGAAGAAGCATTAGTTAACCCAAAAGGCATAACCCGATAGACAAAAATACCCCATTCAGTTGCAAAGGCAGTTTTATGCTGATCTTTGGGGTCAACCAAAAGTTGATTGTATCTCAAAAAGCCATCTAAAAAGCTGTAAACTTCTTTTCCTGCAACTCTTTCTAAAACATTCTCAGTAATCGGAAGAGGAAAATTGTCTCTAATGGTAGCTGCATTCACTTTCTTGAGATTGACACACACCCTTAATTTTTCATTTTTCTTGGGTACTACCACAATTGGAGACACCCGATCTGTGTGTTCAATTACATAAATGAATTCGGATTCCTTTCGCTTTTCTATCTCCTCTTTGATCTTTCTGGCAAATGTTTCATAATAAGTATATGGCCTCTGTCTGCTTAGTTTCGCATCATCTCTCATAGGTATGGTATGTTGATAGATTTCTTGATCAACACCCTTGAGGTCCTTATAAGACCAAGCAAGATATCTCGGTATTCTTTCAATAAGCTTAACAGAAGCTCTTCTTCTTCT